>NW_028301552.1:20342500-20472500 GCF_042242905.1 Orbicella faveolata
GATGTGGAAGAGGCATGCACAAGACAACTTTTAGTAAGCAGCAAGAATTCACTCATAAGAATGGTAATCCCTGCATTAGTATTCAGGTCATGAATAACAAGACAGGACTTTTCTGAAAGCTTAAATAACTTCTGACAGACGCTTGTTATGCGATTTATTACATTTGAATGAAAGCATTTTATTAAAACGTGTTCAACTAAAAAACGCCTGGAAGACTCTGTCCTCGTATTCTTGAGAAGAACATTAGACAAAAGATAAATATCACATCCTTCAATAATGGCAAAAGGAAGCAATTGTTCTTTTTGTGGGAATGAGCATCTCATATCCTTCCGCCCATTTTTCATTTCTAATCACGTTTGACAAAGATACACTTGACAGCAAAGAATTTGCCTTCAGGGAAGAAAAATCTCACTTCGTTTTAGCTTTGTTTCGTTCAGAGTTTTGATAGTGCGTGTACTTTAATTGCTTTACTCTAGTCATTTCGTTAGTTAATAGAGAGCTCTACTTCCATGTAGTTCTGAACACCTTCAGAAGAAATACGAAAGAAAGAGGAATCTTTCTGAGAAAAAACTGAGAATATCACACTGCTACAAAATGTCGATGTCAAATCATACTGAAGGCGAAAGTCAGAGAGTATTTCATGTTCTGTGTTCGATTGGCTCGACTGCAGATATAAGCTACCAGTTAACAGGTCTTGTGATCTTCAACGTATTTCTGGCTTTTATCGCAACTGCAGGCAACACTCTAATCCTAGTCGCTCTTAACAAGGTTTCTTCTCTTCATCCGCAATCCAAACTGCTGTTTCGGAATCTGGCAGTTACTGATCTCTGTGTTGGTGTTATTGCACAACCTCTCTACATTGTCTGTGTGATACTCTTACTTACGGAAAACTGGAAGATTTGCCGCTATGCAGTGGTCGCAAGTTTCGCAGTGGGCTCGATATTAGGCGCGGTGTCTCTACCCACCTTGACTGTAATAAGCGTGGACAGACTGCTCGCCCTGCTACTGAGACTAAAATACAAACAAGTTGTAACTCTGAGGCGAACAAAAGTGCTTGTATGCATCATTTGGGTTTCGGCTCCTGTTTGTGGAGCAACTCAGTACTTTTTGAGTTACATCGTTACCCTACAAGGTGCCATCATATCGCTGCTTTTAACAATGTCGATAGTTTCTTACACGTGGATTTTCTTTGCTCTACGTCATCACCAAAGCCAAGTGCAAAACGCCTTTCAACAAGGACGACCGAGCCAAACAATTCCACTGAACATAGCGCGATACAGAAAGGCCCTGTCCAGTGCACTGTGGGTGCAGTTGGTGTTAGTTGCTTGTTATCTCCCGTACGGAATAGTAGTGGCGTTGTGGGCTTACACTGGACTTCTGTCAGTGGCTTTTCTAGTGGTCCATTGCTCAATCACATTGGTATATTTAAATTCTTCCTTAAATCCGGTTACTTACTGTTGGAAGATTAAAGAACTGAGACAAGTTGTGAAACAGACAATTAGGGAATTTTTTTCTACGTCGAGTTAGTGTTTGTGGACCGTGCTTTGAACTTATTAAAATGAGACTAAACTTATTGAAATGGTTTAGAAAGGATCGCATGCAAAGGAACAAAATCAATTCACGCAAGCCAATATAGACTACTGCTGATGAAGTCTGTATTTTGTTTCATTTTCCCGCAAACGCGTTGCTTTGGGGAAAAATAGACAGTTTCCTAATTTGTTCTTCACATTGCTAACATTAAAGAAATAACAGCTGAAAAAAAAAGTCGATTTATGCCGGTTTATGGACCCTTTTCAAACTGATGAACAGAACTTTAAATTTCTCTTCGACATAAAACGGCAATTAAAGAAATAATTGTCTGGCGTCGAAATAGGTTCGAGTTCCGTGTAAAGGCTGCTGTTTCAGATATCACGTTCTCAGTGACGAAAACCGCTATCATTAACGGCGTCATAACCAAACACCGCTGGAATACCCAAACCATGTCTTCTTAGAGCTTTTACTGGTTGTAAAAACTGAGGTTACTTCAAATAGGAATATTATATGCTACTACTTTCAAAGAAACTTGGACGAAAGTACTGAAAAAGACCAGCCAATATAAACTGGATTAAATTACCACCAAATTGATAGCGAAATGCAATTGGAAGTGATGCTGTTAATGAAAGAAGATTAATAACAAAACAAAATTAATCATTTTAATGACGAAAATTGCGGTTGTTCTTGAAAAAATAAAAACGATTAAGGATCCTCGCATTGTTATATAATAATGCAGCCTTGTGTGCGGCCATCTTCTTCAAGTAATGACTTATTCAAACTCTGACAGTCTGAAACACCTGTTCAATATTAGTGATATTGGTTCCACAATTTTGTTCTCCATACAAAATACAGGTCTACATTTTGTGGTTTCAAATTTCATTCCATGATTCCGTAGGGGAAATAAAATGTGCCACCGAGAAACCTAAAAGAGTTTTTGCCATCATTGTTCTAAACTCGGCCCATGAAGAAATAAATTTTACCAGTATAACATTTGAATAGGGTAATTTGGAATAAATGAGCACAAGGGAAGTTTTCAAAAATTCTTTACCACGAGTGCAATTTATTCCAAATTGCACTAGAAAAATCATTTTATTAACTTTCTGCACTGCGTGCTCTCAGCCAATCTGCATGCTGATGTTTTTCCATATATATCATTAAGACGGACAATCAACTTAATATTTTATATTTGGATCGTTTAGATCGTTGAATTGGTTGGATTGCTGTTGGAACTTGTGGTCGATGAGTTGGTCGTCTTGATTTGTGGGGTTGGATCGGTAGATCTTTGGACATCGTCACATCGCTTGAACCGCTGCATCGATGGATTCTTCAACATTTTCGATCGTTTGATCGATGGATTGTTTGCTCGTTTTGATCGCTGGATTATCGCATCCACAATTTTTATTATATACATGTACACACGTGTATTAGAAGCGAAGAACACACATTGCAAAATGCTAACAGATCGAGGCGAACTGTACTGAAGAAAGACATCAAAGAAAACGGAGAAATTCTGTACCTATGAAAATATTTTTCTGCCCTTTACTGTATTTTTCGAAATTGCTTTGATCCTAGTTTGCCATAAAATTAACGAGTCAGTGTAATGTCCGTGTCCAGTGCTTGTGTGATCTTTAAGGTAAGTGTTTTTTCACATCCTCTCTATGATGCCTATACGATAACAGTGGTCAAACCTCGCACAGGCAGTTTTCTGGTTTCGATTCAGTGGTTTTCGTTTCCTTTTTCAACGTTGATGGTGATTATTGTGGACAGCCCTCTCGTCTTGTCCCTCGGGGCTGAGATTAAGGATAACTGTAACTTAGACGGGAATGTGATGCAACCTCCTTTAAGGTTTTTTCAACCGTCCATTCAAAGATTTTCCTTTGAAATTAAGCTCATAACCCTGGGGGTAGGGGGCTACTCCCAGAAAAATTGAGTGGGGATGTGCGGCCCGCTTCCTAAAACCCTTACCCTATTTATGACCAAAATCTGTGATTTTCCTTTACCCTATTTATGACCTGACCAAAATTCAGCACCCCATTTATGACCGTTGCGGCTGACACAGTTGCCCTAAATATAATTTATGAAGATCTTTTGATGATGGTCTTGTCGATAATGATGAAAAAGTAGCTTCTTCTGAAAAACAAACCCAATTCAAGACTAGAGTGAAAAAACCATACCTTATTTGAGACCAAAATGACCAAAATCGATATCCTATTTATGACCAAAACGGCTGAAAAACCATACCCTTTGGGGTCGCACATACCTATATAGCCCATATAATGGAATACCTAACGGGCTCATAACTTTCTGCTATGCCCATAATGTTGGATCTCTGTATTTATTACCATAAATCACTCCAAGGCGTCACCAAACATGAAAGTGATTCAAATAATTTCATTTGAATTTTTTCCTTCCTATTTTTCAGGTATATAAAACTTTTTTAAAGTTACACTCGAAAACAGAAGCCAGACAATTTTGGGAGCAACTAACAAAAGGCATCGTAAATGCAGGTAGTATACAACAACTGTCAAATTTATGAGAATTGGACTTGTTCAGTTGGACATAAATGCAATTTCTAACACGTGGTACCTCATGCACAAGGTTTTATTGAAATTTGAAACCAAATTGTCAAACAGTCCCTCTGTGGCTAACACTGACCAATTCGTATTAACAACAACAAACGTTTGATAAATCTTTCGTAACAGTGACATAAACTTGCATGGCTGGTTAAACACTGAAACGTGACTTGCCACCTCAAGACATTCATTTAGTACATCTAGGTCAGTTTATGTTGTCGTTTAAAAACTCTCCTCTCCCTCACAAATTTGTAAATATATTCACAACAAACAACCAAATCCATGGTTACAACACAAGGCAAGCACACTCCTTTCGTCTTCCATGATGTAGGACTAATATCCAGCCATTCTCTATTTTCTATCGTGGTCCAAAATATTTTAACTTTCTTTCTCTTGAGATCACTGGCTGTTCATCTCTTGCATCCTTTAAACATCTATTATCAGCAATGTCTAGCTAATTCTGTGAAGTGTACTAATATGGTTTGTCAATACGTCATTTACTATAATAATGTATAGTTTTAGTCATCTTGTATTTCTTGGGAGGAACTAAGTTTACAAGCCCGTTGTTTTTATTAGGCTCCCTCGCCATTTTTTGTTCTTTTTTTTGCATACTAGTAAATGTAATTTCTTTGTTCTTTTTTTATGGCAAATAAAATAAAATGAAGGATATACTGTCAATGTTAAACCCGCGTAAATGACAAATATTCATCTTGTTGCTTAGCTGTCCTAAGCACGATTGAAGCCTATTTTCAATGGCAATAGGAACTATCTAACGCACTAACCACTACATAATTACAAGATTCTTTTAAAAACAATGATATGAGAATTTCTGGTATATTAATTGGTTCACTGATACAAATAATTACCATCTGATCAGCTGAACCGTGGAACACTATGACCATAAGTGTAAAGTCCTGCTAGAGGTAATCTACAAAAAGGCAACTTTTTCTCTTTTTTCGAAGTCTCGGAGGGAGATTTAATTAAAAATCATTGGAAAATTGAGATCCCGAGAAGCGAACAGTTTTCCGAGAGCGTAGCTCGAGGAAAACTGTGAGCTTCGTGGAACAGATAATGTCCAAGGACAAGTATCCTGGCATATTTTCGCCCCAAATGACTCTGAAGGTCTTATCAACTGCCACTTCAAAGATGTCTAGAGCTCATAATCTTATTGTAACGCGTTAAAGCGGTTTTTAATTGAGCGTCGTAAAATCAAAGTAATTACTCTGGCCAATCAGAGAAGACAAAAACAATCTAGAGAACAAATCAAAACCGGAAGGAAATAGAAGTAACTGACGCGAAGAGAGTGAAAACGTTTACGAGCGAGTCACGATTGGTTTTGGCTTCACTTCTGATTGGATGACAAAGTTACGTGAGCTTTTAATCCAATCGTTTAGCGCAATGATGCAAAACCAAAGCAAATGTGGTTTACTTTCAGCACTCAAGTGAAAACCGGTTTATCCTGTGATAAAGCATTCACTGTAAACCAAGATTTTCGTCACCGTACTTGATTTGTACAATATTAAGCCAACCTCTCTACTTCTTATTCCATATCAACTAGCCCGGTATGACTGTTAACATCTAAAATACTAAAGTAATTCATGGATTGTTTATTAATCTGTGATAACTCCAAATATGGAACGTCCTTCTGCAACATCAGCTCCAAGGTCTGACGGAGTTGTCCAAAAGTTGGTCTCTCCGAGGCTTTCTCATTCCAGCACGCCTTCATTATCTGGTACCTTGAGAGTTGACAAAACAAGCAGAGCTCAAAAGATCAGGAGTGCGAGTTGATAACAATTCTGTTACGTATCACAACTCATAACAGAAACCGTGGTATATGATTAGCACGTTGGACACCGGATCAAGTGGTGAGGTGAGTAGGGGAGGGAGGGGAGATGGAAGCCCTGGTCAGTGCCTCTCTCTAGCCTAGGGACTTGGTATCGGCACATGGTAAGGCTAGCGTGACAAAATTCCAGCGGTTACACGTGATGGACTAGCTAAGCATCTCATCCGAGAGAAGTGGTGATACTTCCTAAGTGCTTCACGCTATGGGAAGTGTAGTAAGCGCCACGCTAGGAATGCACATATTGCCTTGCATATAGGCTCGTAGATGGAAAGTAAATGTATTACATTAATTACCCGTTTCTGGTGACTAAGCTTATTCAGCTCGACAGGCAAAATCATGAACTGGTATTTTTGCTTTTCAATCATTTGTTCACTTTGAAGCAGAATGTTTCTGCGACATAGCATTTGAATTGAAACTCACAATTCATCAGAGCAGAAACTTGGCTTTTCCATACGATATCCTTGCTTGAGAAGTTTGTAGAGTTCAGTGTTGGTGACAGTGGGGTAAGGAGAGCCACCTTAAATTTAAACAAAGAAATAGTTTCTGTATAGAGGTTTAAATCCGGGTCATGATTCCCTTCCCAGACCGCCTCTGCTTCAAATTCACCTTTCATAGGAGAATCGGACACTAATACAGATTGGTCCACCACAACATGACTATTGAAAAACTGCCAAGCTGTAAAATGACAACAGTCAAAGGAGCTGATAATCTACACCTCCATAAGTACATGTAAAAGTTCAAATTTTGTTTTAAGTTGTTCGTACAAAGGCTGAAGTGTTTCTACGTCCAGGCGTTGTAAGTTTTAATTTTAAATTGCTTTTCATTAAGCCCATAAGATTAGCTGCCGCGCGTGTCCTGAAAATATTCACCCAATCAGGTTAGTTATCGACTGAAGAGACTTGAACATTGTACAGTCAACTAAACGTGAGGGCGTGCTGGAATAAATATTTTATTCGCGCTAGACTTTACTACACAGCTACACAGCGTACCCCGAAATTTGTTTGGTTGGCCACGCTACTCTTACTTAAGGAGTTATGGTGGAGGTCCTGCGCGCCAAAGGCGCGCGAGTGGAGCTCCATACCTTAAAAAAATTAATTTGGTAACCCATCGATCTAAAAAAATTGGAGGTGACTGACCATACCTTGAAAATCAAAGAGTAGCACCATTACCATAGGTACATCTTTGATTTTGGCCATCCATGTTATGATTAATTGACAGCTGTCAAAACATGCTGTCCGCTGTACTGGTTTTTTGGTCAGATCGCGGGCTCAAGCAAGGTTGTTACTCTGGGGGAGAAGGATGGAGTACGTGCAAAGGCAAAATTTCGGCGCAAATTAGCCCCTAGCGCGTTGTTGACTTTATTCCGACATATTCCTTGGACGATTGTCTCTTGGAAAGTCCCTAATATATTGCGTACGTAATTTTTACAATCTTGGGTAAACGTTTTGGGTACAGTTTGTTAAAATTTAACTGGAAAAATAGCAAACCCACACGCTGAACAATTACATGCTTACAAATGTCATGTTTTGAATTTCTGATCCAAGAAAAGCAAATCCTCTTTTTCCTTTATGGTTAATTATTGCAATCAAGAACTCGGCTCATAGACTTGGCTAAATCTATATATTAGGTTATTGAAGTAAAGAAAACGAGAAAAACGCATCAAAATGGACCCTTAAGTCATATATGATCAAGTTATGTATCAAACACGAGAGACAGTGTTTCATCGGAATATCCAAACACCGAGAAGAGAGTTGAAAATACGACGCGCAGCGGAGTATTTTTGACGAAATTCGACATGTTTGGATAGCCGATGAAACGCTGTTTCGAAAGTTTGATATATCTTCTCAATCGAAAGTAAAACTGAGAAGTTTATGTAAACCGAGAAGTAAAATCGGCAAAGTCTATGCTAATTAAGACCGGGTATCCAAACCTCCTTCACAGTTGTTATTTTCTTCGTTTTAACTTGATGGGTTATTAATGATTTTGAGAGGTACACCTAAGCCCTCGGATAAATAAACATACCAAAAGTGACTATCTCCCACAAGAGTATGCCGTATGCCCACCTGAAGTACAGAGCAAAAAGGAAATATAAATATCACGTGCATAGTCAGCATTTACAAGAATGACTAATTGCGCCCTTGATGGGCTGTATAATTTAGTTTCAACATGCTAATGCTAATCCCTTCCGGCTGTCATAATATACACCCGTGTTCAGTAATGTGCCATGCACGCTGTATTATACGTGAAAAACGAAAAATTGAAAGACATTGTATCTAGTGTCATGCAAAACGATCATAAAATATCAATAATCTATCCGAAAATGACGATTTTACAAATTAGGTTTCTCTGTGTCTTTGTGACCTTTCGAACTGAAGGTGCTTCCTCTGGTTTTGCTATATATTTTTTTTCTTTTTTACAATTATAATCTTATAATTAGTTTTTTTATATGGGATTTCTGCTTTTAGGCCTGGCTGAATCTGCATATTAACTACTACTAACACGTCACTCTGTGAGGTAAAGACTTGGTCGTAAATGGCTTCAGGTGCCATCCATTTGATCGGCAGTTTTCGCTGCTTACTGCAGTGGTAGACGTTCTCTTCTTGCACTTGACGACTGAGTCCAAAATCGGCTACTTTTACTTCCTTGTTCTCTCCAACAAGAATGTTACGAGCGGCCAGGTCACGATGGACGAAGTTTCTACTTGACAGGTACTCCTGTTCAACAGAGTTAAATAGTGACGCCGTATTTCTCTTCAGCAAATATAAACAGCCTATATTTATATGGAGGTAGCTAGTCCTTCCTGCGAGTAACACCCTTTTAATCAAAACATAGCTCTCTCTTACATGCCAAGCGTCGTCCCCCATGGGGTCGTCTTGACAATCGAATTGGGGAGTGCATTGGCCCCTATGCGGTCGCTGTACATTTTGTGGACCCGAATTTTGTCTTATATTCCTTGTTGTGCCCAAGAAGCATCACCACTACTGTCCCCAAGAAGTAGGATGGCTCTATCAGAGAACAGTGTCCGTTTTCAGAGGGCCATGTTACCTTGGTGTAAACAGCGAAATCACAAGACATATCTTAACATTTGTCTTTGGCGTTCCCCAGGAGACAAAACAAACATGATAAAAGCAAATCACAGTTGAGGAAAGTTAAAATGTAATAAATATCGAGATCGCTAATCAACCGGCTCCCTTTACACAATAACTTAAGTATTGTGAAGGTGAATTAATCAACATGACACGAGCGTGGGACAAAGAAAAATTCTGAGTCCCCGACAGGAATCGAACCCATGACCTCCCGAACACCGGGCGGGCGCTGTATCCACTGAGCTACGAGAACTCATGGAGAGCAAGGTCATTTAACTGAGTTCATATATGATAGGTGTCCTGCATACTGCTAGGATCAACGCTATCGAATTCATCGTGAGTAGTGATAAGTTAATAAAGATGGTGAATTTTAAGCTCGGTAATGAAATGTGAAGGTGAATCAACATGACACATTTCATTACCGAGCTTAAAATTCGCCATCTTTATTAACTTATCACAACTTAAGTATTGTCTTAGATTTTGTTTTATTTCAATCACTGCCTACCCTTGGAAACAGGCCTTTATCATAGTTAGGAGCATCTATGTTATGAGGAAGTTAGATTAAGTGGATTAGGATCACCTACCATTCCTTTTGCTATCTGCCATGAGAATGACAGAAGATCTGTTAATACAAATCTCTTATCTTCGTCCTCTTTGGTACAATCGGAGACATCGCTAACCTCATTACTGTAACTTGTTCGCTCAATATGTTTCATCTCGATCGTATCTTTGTCGATTCCAGAGCCTTGTTGGGAACATTTTAAAATTGCTTCTGAGGAGAGCTGCTTGTTAGTTGCTTGTTTGTTAGTTGCTTCCTATAAGGTTAGGAATCGAAGGAAACTGATTGAGGTAAGGCGAAAGTAGAGACAGAGTTCGGTATGGAATGGGTGGGACATCAACAGTGCTTCAGTAAGTTCGAGAACAAAGTGTTGTTATAGGCCTACTGTTAAGAGCCAAAAATAACCAGAATTGTTCATTTTGTGATAAAAAGCATGAAACTTCCCAGGATGACTAACCTCTATAAGGTAAACATTTTCTGATATGGAGCCATCCCAAATTTCCACCCAGAAGCACGCTACGCTCATGTCAAAAAATGACATATAAGGCCCTTACATGGGAGCGAGGCTGAGTTAAAATGTTTATTTCTAAGCCTTTTCCGGAGAACTTTGCCTGGATTTCTTGCTTTTTAATATAACAGCAACTTATAAAATATCTGGGAGTCGAAAAATTTGTCACGTGATTAGTCATGTGACCATCGTTTTCAATAAAGAATAAAATAATACCGAATATTGCATTAATACGATTAATTTTTTTTTCCTCTTCTTTCTCGTTTTTCCTCGCAAATAAAAAGAAGTAATTATTTTGAACATTACAATATAGAGTAATAAGATATTCAAACTTAGAAACCTGTGTTTCGGCAGGCACAATGTCATTTTGGGGCTTTGCATCAAATCGAGGCCGAGACAAAGGATGGATCTATGCTGGCTATTGAGGTGATTTGCTTAAGTCTGGCTTAACGGAATATAACTAATTTCGGTGCGGAATTCAAGAAAAAACTCTTGATTGGTTTAAATCGTATTTGACTAAGCGCACACAATGGTGCTCCGTTAATGGCTGTCTCTCTGACTTCACCACTCTTAAATGTGGTGTGCGACAGGGAACGATCCTTGGTCCTCTTTTATTTCTAATTCATATTAACGATTTGCCTAACTGTCTATCATTTAGCACACCTAGAAAGTGTGCTGATGACACCCACATTAATTACGCTGGTTCTGATTTGCCTCCGATTCAGTCTAGTCTATCTCACGACCTTGAAAAACTAAGCAAATGGCTTGAGTCTAACAGACTTACCTTGAACGCTACATTTATATTGATCGGCTCCAGGCAAAGATTAAGTACTCTATCTGATACACTCAAACTCTCCATTAATAATGTTCCGATTGAACAAGTTTCTTCTGCGAAATCACGTGGAGTAAATGTCAATGAAAATCTGACGTGGCATTCCCACATCAACTGTGTAAAAAGATCGCTTCTGTAATTGGAGCCATAAATTTAGTTAAGGTAATTCCCTTGAAATTGTCCTACTATCAAACTTCTTTTGCAACTTGGCATAATTAACATCCACGATATGAAAATTAAAAAAATTCAATACATAAATAGGGTCACCAAGCTGGTTAACGCGTCAGCAGGCTCTTAAAATGGGGTGTTTTTACTGGTTACGGGTTAAAAATTCGAATCACCTTCATACAGAATTGAATTAGGTAGCTGCCGGTTTCGCCCCATGGCGAGTTCGCCCCCACCGAGTTCGCCCCTACATCGACTCAACTTGATCGAGTTCGCCCCCAACCAGATCGAGTCGCATATAGAGATTATTCCTCGTTCTTTTACCCACTGCCTTATTAGATTACTGGTGGCGAAGAAACTTCGCTTGCTGGCGAGGTGACTTCGCTTGGTGCGAGTTGACTTCGCACGGTGGCGACCGGGAGTTCGTTGGTGGCGAGACCGCCTGATGGCGAGATGGCATGAACATACGGCATAGACTAAAATGATTCTTCGAAGACTTTTAATAACTCGATGACAACTACGTAAACACGAAGACAAAATTTTGGGACGAACCCGAAATAGAGATTTTATGGTGGGGGCGAACTCGCCATGGGGCGAAACCGGTATTGTTCCAGAATTAAGTCTTGCTTGCTTGAAAGACAGAAAATTTTATGTTGAAAGTAAAGCTTCTTTTATTAACATAAGCAGTATTGCTTTATTTAAGCCGTTTTTGATTGCCTGGTTGTGGGAATATTGCACTTTTTCGGACGGTTCCTTGGTTAGCTTGAAGTCCTCGCCTTGGCCAAAATACACCCAGTTCGGAACTATTTTCCAAAAAGAAAATCATGTTCTACTATCAAACGTTTTTTCTTCCTTAAATATGTTCTTTATTAGACTGTTCTTAGCAAATGCCCGAAAAAAAATCAGGGGTCACCGTGCTCGTTTAAGAGAAAAGGAGCATTTATTTCGCTATCGAGCTTAGTTTGAGGGAAATCTCTTACGTTTTGCACGCGCACGGGCTCATGACTTAGGGATGCGCAATGCAATATTAAGGAATCACCTTAAGTCATTTGTGCCTCAATCTACCCTACTCTGCATATGCAACTCACTACCTCAACCTCACTTTGATTACTGCAGCCTAGCCTGGGGTAACTGTGGCAAAACATTATCTAACAGGCTACAAAAACTACAAAACCGTGCTGCACGAGTAATAACTTCATTGGGCTATGACGCTGATCTGGATTCCTTGTTTCACAAACTCAGCTGGAAAGACTTGCAATTTCAATGTCAAATTCAGAAAGCCCTACATCGTGAGACAAACGATAATACACTTTATTATTGCATCCACCACGATGAATAACAACAACCTTTTCCTCGACATTGACCAGAAATATGGGTGCACAGCCCTAAGGTTGATTCGTCGACATGAGCGTTGCTCACACAAGCTCGCACGCTATACCAACCATCTCACCTTTCTCACAAGGTGTATTAAGAACCACATTGTTCCAAGAGATCTGCAAGTTCGGCCGCCAGTTCCCAACAGAGGCGCAGGCAGAGTCGCTGAACTAGCATCCATGAGATTCCTGAGGGAAAGAATCAGACTGACGCAGAGAGCCAAGGCAGATACGAAGAAAGACGCCGAATCAACAGCACAGAGCATAACATCTGCTCTTCTGCGGATGACGCTGCAAAAGTACTCGACAAGGTTAAATCCACTACCCAGCGAGTCTTTAATACCACCAAAGACCGTCAACAGCGCAAGTTTGAGAAACTTTTGCGAGAGAAACAGTCTTCTGTTTCCCCTACAACTTTTGTTGACAAAACAAAGTGGGTTATCAACTTGTCATCCAGGACCCTTAACGAAGCTGAGGTGTCCCTACTGAAGAAAGGTCTAAATTTCGCCGTGACTCCTACGAGCGTCCCAGCCACCGAGATCATCGCCAAGATTGAGTCAGCAGTCAGGCTACTAGATGCGGAGCGAGCAGACACAGTCAGGAGATCCGTCAACACCATCCTTCAACAGGCACAACCACCCGCGCCCAACATCACGAAGGAACAACAGGAGGCTCTTAAAAGCTTAAAAGAGGACAACTCCATCATGGTCCTTCCGGCCGACAAAGGACGCGCCAGCGTAATCCTGGACGCTGACACATACCACGCAAAAATGTCAGCGCTAATTGATTCCGGACCGTACCAGCTGCTCAACAAAGATCCGACAGACCGCTTGACCCGGAAGCTATCTGAGAAGCTGCTAACCCTGAAACGGAGTGGACACATATCAGAGGCGGTTTATAATAAGATCAGACCCCGACACAAACAACCACCTAGGATCTATGGTTTGCCGAAGATCCACAAGGCCGACACACCGCTTAGGCCAATTGTGTCGTGTGTCAACACCTTTGCATACGGCCTGTCTGCTTTCTTGGCTAACGTATTATCTCCTCTTGCAGGTAACTCGAACTTCACAGTGAAGAACTCAACTGACTTCGCCTCCACCATCGCCAGTGAAGAGATCCAGGACCACGAGATCATGGTGTCTTTCGACGTAGAGTCACTGTTTACCAACGTACCGATCGAGGGCGCCGTACAAGCCGCGCTACAAAAAATGGAGAACGACGCAGGCCTGGCTGACCGCACGACACTTACACCAGTTCAAATCGCGGACCTCTTGAATTTCGTATTAGATCTACGTACTTCCAGTACAACGGATCGATTTACAAACAACGAGACGGCACAGCCATGGGGAGCCCTGTATCCGCGGTTATTGCTAATCTCTACATGGAGATATTTGAAGAACAAGCAATAGAGTCCGCTCCTTGCAAGCCTAAGATCTGGAAACGCTACGTAGATGATACTTTCACCATCCTGGATCGGGATAGAGTTGACGTCTTTCTGCAACACCTGAACAGTCATCAATCATCAATCCGTCTCACCATGGAGATCGAGAACAACAACAAGATCGCCTTTCTCGACACGTCAGTTTACAGAGAACCTGATGGCCGCCTTATCACCAGTGTCTACAGGAAACCAACACATACCGATCAGTACCTAGCGTATGATTCACACCACCCTCAGTCAGTAAAGCGCGGTATTGTGAAGTGTCTGTACGACCGGGCTAAACGTCTCGTCACCAAACCATCAGTAATCGCTGGAGAGAAGAAACATCTGTCATCTGTACTTGTTTCTAACGGATATCCCTCCTCTTTTGTACAGAAGATCACAAAGGCACGAACAACCCCAAGAAGAGAGCCTGTCGCAGAATTTAAATCCACCGCCGTTTTACCTTATGTCCAAGGAGTTTCGGAGTCTCTCCGCCGCTGCCTAGAACAACAAGGCATTCGCACCGTCTTTAAGTCCGACACGACACTTCGGTCACACTTAGTGCGACCAAAGGACACCGTCAACCCGGCTAAACAAGATGGTGTTGTCTACAGGATTCCCTGTGAGTGCGGCAAAGTCTACATCGGGGAAACAGGGAGATCTATGCAGGAGAGGATCAAAGAACACGACAGGGATATACGACTCGCCTGTACCCAGACCTCCGCCGTTTCTGAACACACCCACGAGACCGGCCACTATCCTATCTGGAATGAGGTCAAGTTTATTGATCGAGATCCTCACTGGTACACACGTAGGGTCAAGGAAGCTATTCACATAAGACTTCATCCTAACAACATCAACAGGGATAGTGGAATTAAAATTCCTGAAGCATGGATACCCACGATCAAGAAACACAACAACAGGAGAACGGTACAACAGCGGACCACTGAGGGAACAGCTACTCGCCGGAACAATGGAACAATAGGAGGATCGAAATGCACCAATCACAGCCGACCTTTGTGACATAAATGATACCGTGCAATCAGTCGACCTTATAGCCTGAAGAAGACTAGCAGTAAGCAGTCGAAACGTCGCGATCTACATCTCAAGTGACTACATCGTGAGACAAACGATAATACACTTTATTATTGCATCCACCACGATGAATAACAACAACCTTTTCCTCGACAAAGCCCCAATGGTTTTCAAGTCTTTAAACGGTCTGGTTCCCGAATATCTCACTTCTAACTGAAATTTGTAACACGAAATAAATTATGCTCTGAGGGACTCGGTTAACAAACTTGTTGTTCCCTTTCCGAGAACTAATTACATGAAAAATAGTTTTAGTTACAGCGGCGCAACCCTTTGGAACAGCTTACCCTGTATTCACGGAAATCAGGTTTATAAGTAGAATGTTGTAAGTTAATATGATATTAGGATCAGAATTTTAGGTTTAGGATCTTAGGCATGTTATTTTTACCGTATATAAATAATGATTAAAGATTAAAGATAACATTTCTTTCTGACATAAAATGTACCACCCAGTAGGTCGTATTCCAAGTTTCCTTGTTTTTTCATTTAAGTTTAGAACGTACTTTAAAAGCAACCTAAACAAATTCATAAGCCGGGCTGCATTATCTAAATTGACATGATTGATGTATTTTACATTTTAATGCTATTTACATTTTTTCTGCATTTCCTTGAAAAAATACTGCAGCAAAGTGATTGGAAACTCTTTTTCTCTTACAAAATTAACATATGCTTGAAGGCTAATCTTGACTGTACTGGTTTGTGCAGTTGTGGTGGAAATTACAACTAAAAGAACCTTTATTCACCTAGTGTTTTTAAAAGCAGGCTTAGGAACGTTACAGCCAATGAAAGCTGTTTTTCAAAACGTTTCCTTCAGACCAAAAAGTTCAGCTAGTGTTGTGACATACCTGATCTATTCCGGCATATTTGAAAGTTTCAAACGCGAAATAGAAAAGGTGTCTCAATCTCAGTAAGCAAGTAGCTCAAGAAAATCATGTCAATCAAAACTATAAAAATTGACTCTGTATCTCAGCCTCGATCTGATATTACGTTTTTGGCACATCCAAAACATACATTCAAGGTTTGAACTTCCTAGTCTAGATAATAGAATCTACATTGCAAATAATAAAATTAGTATGTAAAAAATCATCATCATTCATCGTCATCATTTTATTTCTTAATAAAACCTACATTTTACAGTTGGTCTGGCCCGCGGATAGCTATGCTAGTCTAGGCGGGCCAGTCTATCAATAGTTACAAATGATTTATTATTATTATTATTATTATTATTATTATTATTATTATTATTACTATTATTATTATTATCATTATTACTTTTATTACTATTATTATTACCATGATAAATAGAGAAAAATAGAACATTAGAAAAAAAAGTGAACAAAATAAAAAGAAAAAGTGGGGAAAGAATGTGATTTAATAGATAATATTTTGTTTGTTTGTTTGCTTGATTGCTGGTTGGTTGTTTTTTTTTTTTTTGCTACTGATACTGGCATTTTAATTTAGAAATGATCCTGCAAACCTCAATGAAGGAATATTCAGCTTCGAGAACACTTAGTAGTTTGTTTTCAATTTTTAGTTTGAGTGATTTCTTTGGTAGTTCTAAAAATGGTAATGATTTCATCAGTGCGTATTGCTTTGCTGGTAATTGAACATAATGGTCACGTGACTATCACGTGACAATTTAAGACTCAAAGGCAATGGTTAATTTGTTGTTGTATTAAAAATGCAAGACACTAAGCATAGTAGTCCCAGAAGGCAAAAAAATTGGTATTTTGCATCAGCCTCGTTTCCATGTAAGGGCCTTGTATGCCATATTTTTGACATGCGCATTCCATGGTTCTGGAAGAAAATTTGGCATGGCTCCATATCAGGAAATATTTGTCTTACAGAGGTTAGTAACCCTGCCAAGTTTGATGCTTTTATCAAAAAACGAACGATTTTGTCCATTAACAGCTGGACTCTTAGTAATACCTCCTCCTTTTTAGCCTGTGAACAGTCGCCCCTACATTTTTTTGTACTTCATTTGTAATAAAAATACATCCTCCTGGAAGGTATGCTGTCGACTAATATTAATTCAATCAAAGTAGTGTGCAGCTATGTACTATGAATGAATGTCTTGAGTACGGTAGTGAGGTTTTTAAAACTCAGATATAACAACATATAAAATTTACCATACGGATACAAGCAGTAACAAAACCAAAAATCAATTGATCAGACCTGGGATAGCATGTCATCACTTCCAAGATTGTCGCAGTAGTGAGAGCAGTTTGCCTCCTTTTGGGCGACCTCCAATGTGGAGTCGATGACCTGCAAGAACTAATAGCTTAACCAATAAAGCGAAAGACCTTCAACTAGAGGGGAAACATACCGTAATTAACCAGGCAAACGCAAATGCGTTACACGAGCAATAAGATGCCAGTCGGGATTCTACGTATTCTCTGGGCCAAACGAGTTTGTCGCTGGGTGAAGTGGTCCATACCGCCGAGGTTTATTCCGGTTTCCATGGAGTTAAGCGACTAAGAGTATTTCTGATCCCCCTAGACGGAATGCTCGTCTACTGCGGGGTTACCCGCTCCCTCCCCCTACCCGGGCGGAGAGAGCCAATACGCGACCGTTCCTCGCGTAACGGGAAGTGAGCAAGATTAAACAGAGCGTTCAGCGTTTAGACCAGCTAGATGGAGCACTTGGTGGAGAAAGGACGTTTAATTCGTTTTGTTTTCATTTGGAGCTATAAAAGGGAATAGGGGCCAAACCACCCCCCTAATGTTTCATGAGGGCTATATTTGCTTGGTTTATATATTTCTGAACCAAGTTTGGCAGATGAGCTTTCTTTGTTCTCCAGTTTATTTTAATTTGGAAGTTGTGACAAAACGTGCTATAATTTTTTGTAAAATCTGATAAAAAGATTATGGCATTGGAAAGGCCTTGACTTGAGGAGTAAAATGCCGGAAACCGTTTTTTGCCGTGATGATTATTTTTTGAGATATGGTAAGTTATATATTTTTTGTTGTCCCCCCCGGAATTTGCTTAACCATACTATCCTTCTTAAGTCAGTCTCTCTGGTTTATTTTTTTCAGTTTTATTCTAGGAAGGCTAATAATCTAGAAAAATAGAAAGCTTGATGTTGTCAAATATCGTATGGTTTTAGAAATTTGATTTTCGTCTTTGTTAGGATGGTATTGACAGTAAAAAAAACGGGTGACGTCACAGGTTATGACGTAACAAAACTAATTTTAACGCAATAACACTAGAGGGATAATTTTTTATTCCGATTTTCTTCTTTATTTTTGCTTTAGTCATCTGGCACATCACATGTGTAACATAGCTGCATTTGCTGGAACAAAATTAGGGCTCCAATTTGGGGATTTTTCTCAAGGGGGGGACCCCATATTTTCCAGAGTTATTTTTCATATTTAAAAATGCCATATTTCATTTAATTTTTAATTTTTAAGAGCCAGTGCCCATAATTATGGACCAAACAACGGCACAAGTCGAAAAATCGATTTTGCTCATTTTTTGCCCATAGATTGGCCCTAGCTAGTAAACAAACGGACCATAGTTAGTTTCCGCTAATGCAGCTTTTTTGGGGAGAAATTTGCGAAAAACGATTTTTTTCCGATTAGGCTCAAAATCTACTTCCGGTTTTGCTGAATTTTCCGAATATTTGATTGCTTCGCGCTCCGCAGAACAGCTACTTGAGAATCTTTCAATGGTCTTTACATTCAGCTCAGGTCTTCATGGTATGACTGAGCGAAAAATAAAATAAATCGAGGCTTCGTTTCAGCCTGAAACGAGATCGAACACAAACGGAAAATATTACGATGTGTTTCAAACGAATTATAGCACTAAAATATCGCCATATTTTTCTATGGGCTATAACTTTAAATGCCATAAAAACACTTTATACGGGTTAACTGTACACCCACCTGTTTGAAAATCAAAAAATATCTCTGGGCAAATGGTTTTAAGTCGCCCGCCTTGGCCTGTGCTTCTCATGAATTTTTCCCTGAACCGCCGTGAGAATGTAAACAATTGCGTGACTCTGGCGGTCACCCTGAATACATAATTTGTTTCCAACAAACCGCAGATGGCTATCTTAGAACATTTGGGTGAAAAAAGAAAAACATAATGGACCACTTTTAACTTTTATATTTTGAAAGTCATCGCTTTGGAAATTTCGTTAATTAAAAACGCCAATTAAAAGCAATTTACTCGGAGTTCGGGTGTTACTGCTATGTCGTTTTAGGCTGTCGTTCTTTCTCTGATCATTTTAATTACAAGAACGAGTTCTAGAAAGAAAATCGTTCTAAGTTCATTTGTTAAGCGTAATGAAAAGTTGATATTGTTGGTTTGTAGCCTTACGTGATCTGAAGGAACGCTACAGTGATTAAATTTGTATTTGTTGATTTCGACGGATCGATTTTCGGTTAAACCTTTTTATTTGTGCCAGCACATTTAGTGCTTTTTCTCCTGCTAAAAAGTCGGAAAAAGTAAAGTAAACAAATCCTAAAAGTCATAAATAAGAGGCATCGACAGTGCGAGTGTCTCGGTAAGCTGTTAATTTGAACAATTACTGTGCTGGACGGATTGCTTTCCTGGTTACCCATGTACTATACCTAGTTCATTGTGCGCGAATGTTTCTGTTTCAAACAACTGAAATGCTCAGTGCTTTTTCCTTTTTTTCTTCAGTCTTAAAACTTAAGGTTAAAGTTAGGCTAAACCCTAAACTGTTTTGGCGGCCAACCTATTTTTGGCTAATTGCTTAATCAAATTATATTTATATTTCATTGAAATTCGCTCCTCTGTGACCGACTTCCGCGAACAAAACAAGATGGATGTTCGCTGTTCATTTAAGACTACAATCCTGGTCAAAAGTGTTGGGACAGTTACGGCAGATGACTTCACAGGCAGCCTCTCTTAAGACCAAAACCGCGCAAGCCCGCCTACCCCCTCCCCCTGTCAATGTTGATAAAAATCTTGAAGAAAAAAAATCCTTGACAATAGCCTCAGAATAGCCTCGTTTCAAGAGTTGTTCGCCTCCTAGAACAGTATTCTCGAACAAAAGAGACGATAAGATAGATATTCACGTCTTATTCCAATAATAGCGATTTTTCAGCAATCGCGTTTGGTTCCAACACAACTGTCTAACCACTTTCTATTGTCCCTTTTTCCTTTTTTCCCACATCCAATCTAGCCTTCAGAATAGCTTCATTTTCATGCAACATTGCTAGGGGAGAGGGGGGGTCAATTGTACTTGCTTCCATTCATCTTTTGTTCTAAAACGTTAAGGACCTAGTTGAAATCGTGGGTTTCAGCGCGCAAAAATGGGAGGTGTCCCAACAACTTATGGCCAGGATTGCAGGTTTACACTAGAGGAAATTGTTCCGGATTCGTGATGAATCCAGAATGTTTTAGTGCCGGATTGATTTTGCCATTTACACAAAAGTGGACGAAACCGAAATAAAAACCCCCCGGTTTGGTCGTGTCTCCGGAGATTTTGAATCCGGAATTTAAAGTGGGAACTTTGAATCCGAAAACTTTTGAATCCGGAGAGTTTTGTCGTGTGCACGATTTTCTCTCGAATCCAGATATTTTTCCGCCTGTGATCTTTTGAGTTTGCGGTGGAACGAAAATGGCGGATTACATGATCCAGTCGTAGTCGAGTCGTAGGCGCATTGATGGCCATTTGATGGCGGTCGCTGGGTGATTACCTCGTGCTGTTTCAGGTGTAGGTAATCACTTTTATAATGGGTAATGCCATACTCCTCAGAAACCGTGCTCAATTTACACTTTACTGCGCAGATGACGACGATGGCACGATCGAAAACCTCGACGGTTTTCGACCCTAAACCCTAAGTAAATACCTGGAGGAACCTGGCATGATGGACAACAGTACCGTGGTCAGCGAGTTGAAAGAAAACTTCAGACTGTCTCAACCTACCCCTAGCCTTATTTTCGGAGGCATTTTGTTTCTCGTTGTCGAGGCAACAAACTGCTTGTTAACCATTCCATCATGAATGTTCCCGGAGTTATCGTCGTGTATAAACGATTAAGAATCCGAATATCCTTTCACTGTAAACCCCTACTAATCCGAATACTCTAAAATTGATGAATTCGGGAACTCCTTTGTTGTAAACCTAGTCCTAGATCGACCACTGTAATGTTTATTTGTCTACCAGTGTTTTGATCTGCAAATTTCAGTTAATTGATCAAACAACCAAAGTAGAAAAGATGGATTTTTTTCCCAGTATGATTGAAACTTAAACGCAATTTCTTCCTCGGCTAATTCAATTCAAGAAATTCCGGGTTTTCTAGCTGAGTTTGAGCATATTGTGTAGGTACAAATTTTCTGCACAGATAGAAGAGCTGAGATGCCGTCGCGCAGTTCGTAGTCTATAGAAATTATGGTATTTCCACTTGACTTTATTTGTCAGTCAATGATTCAGTTGCCATAAATCATAGAGGATTGGTTAAGTGTATCTCTGAAACTGCTACTGTGTTGTAAGTTATCAGTGAAATCAATAAAATAAACAAGTGTTAAAATCATTTCCCGGAGTACTGTAGTAACGTTCTTTATCATGGATGTCGTGGGTGTCGCAATGCAAATGAAAAAACATATATATTTATACTAAGTTAAACAAAAAAAACAAAAACAAAAAACAACAAAAAAAAAAAACATTTTCCATTATTTTATCCACACAACGTTTCAAAAATTGCTTTCATCGGATTGCTGGAAACGAATATTTTACTCGAGAGTGGCTATCCGCGTCACGCAATTGCTTACATTCCAACGGCGGATTTTGGGCAAAATCTATGAGAAACACTGGCCAAGGCGGGCGACTTGAAACCATTTGCCCAGAGATATTTTTTGATATCCTAACAGGTGGGTGTATATTTAACCCGTAGAAAGTGTTTTTATGGTATTTAAAGTTATAGCCCATAGAAAAATATGGCGATGTTTTTAAGCAATAATTCTCTTGCGACATACTGTAAAATTTTGCGTTTCAGTTTTACCTCTTTTCGGGCTCAAAACTAACTTTGATTTATTTTATTTTTCGCTCAGTCATACTACCAAGACCTGAACTGAATATAAAATCCATTGAAAGATTCTCAAGTAGTTGTTCTGCGGAGCGCGAAGCAATCAAATATTCGGAAAATTCAGCAAAACCGAAAGTAGATTTTGAGCCCAGTCGGGTCGACATCGTTTTTGGCGTATTTCTACCAAAGAAAGCTGTATTAGCAGAAACTAACTATGGTCCGTTTCTATTCTTACTAGGACCTATCTATGGACAAAATACAAGCGAAATCAATTTTTCGACCTGTGCCATTGATAGGCGATTTAGGTCCATTTTTATAGGCATTCACTCTTAATTTTTTTTAATTTTCAGGTTTCAACTCCCCTTGATGTGCTCTTTCGAACACATTGTAAAAAAAAGCATGTTAAAAACTTCAAAAGTGGCAAAAAACATGACGTCATCACTGTGACGTCACAACTTTGGCATTTACTGACATTTTTCACGTAAATATAATTGGCAATAGGTCGCCTGCTCATCTGCCAAGTTTGGTGTAGAAAGAGGCAATACTTTTTAAGTAATGCGAAATAATGTGAAATACCCAAGAACTGACGAAACATTTGAGGGGTGGTTTGGCCCCTACGTGAACAAACCTGATTCCTTCGTTTTCTCAGATAATTGAGTAGGTCACCGTTTGAAACATATTCCACCACAAGATACATGGGCTCAACAAATGTACAGCATCCCAACATGTTCACTATGTTTCGGTGCGACCCAACTTCCTTCATCAGTTGAATTTCTTTTAGGAACTCTCTCTGTTGTTCGTCGTCAGCTTCCTCTTCATGAATACCAAACAGAAGATGAAATATCGTATGTTATTACTAAGGACATTGGTAACTATCACAGCTTGTCAAAGTTGGCATTGGTTATTCTTTTCTTAAATTACGTACGGCCGTTTAGTTCGTGTAAGACCCTCAGTAAGATTTCTGAATAAAATTTCTGAATAATATTTTCCCATTACTAAAACAGCCGTATAGTTACTTCAGTGACTCTAAGACTATCAAATTTCATTAGACTAGTATGATAGTTTTGTGGAGCCAAGTATATCTTTCAGTGAAAATCCATTACATTCCCTTAATATTTAACACTTACCACATAACATCTTGACAGCGACGGTTATCTTTGGCCTTTGAATTTTGTCCTTCCACTGACCTTTTGAACGTAATTTTTCCTTCTGAGGGCTTTCGCGTGATTTCATTTCCGCTTTGTGCACCTCGCCAAACTGACCATGTCCAATTTTTTCTATGCAAATAATTTCATCAGGGAGAATTTCCCAATGGTCAACTAAACAAGCATCTTTTCTAGAAAAAAATGATGAGAAGCGAAATCCTGATTCAATGTCTATCGCTTCGAATCGAATCTAACCTTTTACTTTCGAAGTTTCTCATGTTTTGAAATGCTCTTCAATGAGTTGTGTCTGTGCTCCATGTTAGTCGTGGGTTACATCTGCACGTATTCAACGTCACATTCCTTTTTCACTAGTTACCGACTCTTGTTAATAAGTTTGTTACACTGCATGAAGTTTAACGAAATATTACACAACGAATGCCGAGTTTTATTCAGAAATGGTAGTACATTTATTTGGACCTTATTTTAGAGAAGTTTTTCATCGATAGCTGGTATCTAACATCAGGTAATGTAAGTGATGTTTTCCAATAGTAAATATTCATTAACAACCTGAAGCTATATACCACCTGTGCTAATATCTCTCTTTTTTGACCTTTTGTAGGTGTTTTTTTTTTTAAACGGATAGATTATGACTGTGCAAAATGTAAATGATAAACCACAGGCTTCATGCCAGACGCTTACATTTTTTGTTCATTATATTTTGTTTGTTTCTTTTTTTGTTTGTTATTTAATGTATGATCTACTATACTCCCTCTACTATCACCTTCCTGCCCAAATTATATTCAAAACTGACGTTACCATCTACTGCTCCCACCTCTCTCCAAATTAGAAAAGAATGTCTGGCTTAACACCATAATGGAGAACGCATTACCTTGTTCTGCGACAACTGGCAGTCAACGAGAGTAGCCGTCGTCTCTTGATGATGTACACCGTTAAAACTGTAACAACAATGGTACACGCTAATACTACCAGGGATGTTAATAAGGCAGTGGAAGAACTGGACTTGGAATTCTGGACAGTTGGATCTTCGAAATGGGATCCTGGAGACGTCTTCTCAAGAACTGCTGAAATGAGGCAAGGATGAAACGAATCACGTGCCGATATATTGATGATGTCCTGCGTTATCCACCGGAGTGGAACTCACTTCGAATGCAAAGTGAGTACTTGCTGGAGCTTTACTCCGTTCTCCTTAGCATGAGGAACTGAAGTCCTGGCTAATAATTTTACCGGTGAATAGGATGTTAGTTCAAGTAGGATTCACACTTCTATACTTTTATAGCAATTTTTAGGTTCACTATAGTTCTGAGTGGAGAGAAGGAAAGTGGCTCTGAAAAGGTTTTCACGCTGGCCATAGAGACAACGTTTCTCCTGAAGATCAAAGGATTAGTGTCAGTTTTCATGCAGAAGATTGGTGAAGGAAATTAATGATAGAGTTAATATACAACTTCTAATTGGAGAATCACTTTAAAAGTACAGGAACGTGGCGAGTTGGCCAGTCAATATAGAGAGACGTACATTGTACTAACACATTTTTTGATACCAGTACAATTTGGTGAAGGAACGGCAAAGAATGCATAACCTACCAAGTACATTCCTTCAGAGACTAGCCCTGACAATTTTGGATTTAAAACACTTCAGTTAGCCTTACACCGTATTTTAGTGTGGACTGGCGCTAGTGATTTCCCAGCTCTGATATTGCAGAAGTTCGTAATTCTGAAGATAAGGAATGGGAAACAGGCCCGTAACCAGGATTTTATGTGGGGGGGGGGGGGGGGGGGGCGGGGGGGGGGCGGGGGGGGGGTGCTAACGAGGCCAAAGTGGACCAAACTACCGAAATGTATTTTTTATTGTCTGATCCGTTTATTTAGGAAAGTAGCAATACATGAGAAATTGTAACGGCAAAGTACACGTTAGGAACTGAATATTACATTTGTCGAATACAACTGTTTGAACTTAGTTATAAAGGACTGATTTTACGATGTAAAATGATATATCAAAATACTGCGGAAGTAATCCTTCAGAATAGTCCCGAGCTCCAGCCGTCGTGGGTGTTTGGTGGCAAACAGATTTACCACCTCATCCAAAACAATATTAACTTGATAATGTATGTGCATTAGTGCGAGGGACGACAGCCTTTCTTGGCCCATGCATGCCCTGTTATATGTATGCAGCCGCCTTGAAGAATTCGCACTTCTTTCACATTCACAGCTCGTTGTAGGGATTGTGGCGCATATCTTGCGAATTGAATTGAATTGTTAAGAAAGTACACATCGGCTTTTCATAGAATATTATCATGACATCAGGAAATGACGATAAGAGACCAAGAGAAACAAAATGTATTTTCCCTCTTTGTGCCTAGAAAACTTCTATTTTCATGGTTAGAGATGCCTGTGGATTGCTGCTTTAGATTAACCCTCCCCCAGTCCCTCTCCGAATTGTTACCCTGTGTTCCTCTCTGGCTTTCTATTAAACGAGTTTGTTTCATATCGAGGAATAGCGACTAAATCTCAGAGCATAATAATGGGATCAATTGGTGGACATTGCGAAAATAAGTATGATTTCCCTTCTATATCTCGCTGAAAAACAGTAATTAACTGGGATAGATCTGAAGTCGTGGTTTCAGCTGGGCTGTCACCGCAGACTGCACTGTCATTAGTGTCATTGTCAGCGTCTGATGTCTCTTGACGGCGTCCTTTACTCCATGTATCGAGAGACTGGCAAGATTTAGCTGCAGCCTTCCTCTTTCTATTTTCCTGTTCTCTCCTACCCATAACGTATTACACAAAAAACTCATTTTGCATCTTCGAACGTTCATACGCTCGTACAAATAAAGAATACTACCCGACGCGTTAGCAGACGTGTCTGACAAAAATCGTGAGATCGCTCCCTTGTCATTGGCTCGCTCGTCTAAACTCCCGTGCAAAGCGTGCGCACGTTAATTTTATTATTCATTTATTATTCATTATTCATTTAGATAAGCTCGGACATCAGTGCGCTCACTGAAATGTTCTGAATGGTTTGGACTACTAGAGTGCAGCTGGTTTTAGTTTCCCAGTGAATACATTACTGCTTTTACCATTCTTTGATTTTGTTCAAGTAACACTGTTAAGTTTTAGACTTCAGTTTAACCGACTGCACTCCTTAACTTGGATATTGAGTATTAAAATGCGGACCTTTGGGGCCTGTGGGGAGGTGCGAACGCACCCCGTGCACCCCCCCCCCCCCCCCCCCTGGTTACGGGCTTGGGAAATAACATGCACGTTTCTCAATGTCACTGGATTCTACTCATGGAAAAATACTTACTCTTATCAGGCTCCTTTGTTACCTTGCCAAAGATCGTCGGAGTGACTAAGTCCTTAGAACTTTCACCCTCGGAGTTTGTGGCCGTCACAATAACTTCATACATCTTATCCAATTGCACCGGCAGAATGTACCTCTGCACTCGATGCATGTAGTACGGTTGAAACGTGGACATACTCCATGGTTCACTGTTTCGTTCATTAATGATTCTGTAATATATGTTGTTATACACAATAAAACATCCATGGTAGTCAGAATTTGTCCACCAAATTATGGCTGTGCTGGAGTCTGTGTCTTGAATAACTTTGATGATTTCAGGTGGGTCTGGTGCAGCTATAAGACATAAAACCACTATATTTAGGCAAGAGAGAAGTACTAAGGGTAAGAGAGGTAATCCCCCATATAGGCCTTGTTTTCAAGGCAGTTCAATGTTTTTAGATATGGTATTGCCCGCGTTGCACGGATGTTTTCTTGGAGGATGAAAACGCATGCAAAGCCGCTTGGGCTGCCCATTTCAGTAAAATCCGCATCCCAGGAATAGCTACATCTAGGCACTTCGCGGTAGCCTAAAACCAGCAGTGATCTAAAAATAACTTTGGAGGGATTATTTTAGGAACAAAGCCTAAATGCCTTTATAGCCTTTATGGTCTCTTGGCTTAGGAAATGCAATATATAGGTTTCATCGGTAAGGTAAAGTCTGCATAGGAGCCAAGTGGCCCATGAGGCCGGAGCTTATCCCGGTTTCCGTAGCATGAAGCAACTAGGAATACTTCTACTCCCCCCTAGATGGGATGCCAGGCCATCACAGGGTTACCCCCAGCATTAAATTCACCGGTACCCATTTGTACGCCTGGGAGGAGAGAGGCATTGTGAGAGTAAAGTGTCTTTCCCAACTGAACACAACACAATGTCCCCGGCCAGGGTTCGAACACGGACCGCTCGATCCGGAGTCGAGCGTACTAATCATGAGACCACCGTGCCTCTATCCAAGTGAGTAGGTCCTCAGACGTATCCGGGACAATCACACCAAATGAATTACTGGTAGAACCGGTTTGGAACGATTAACCATGTTCTAAACGAGCGAGGACTTGATGCGAATAATTAAAATCGATCAGTTTGAAAAACAGAGCCTGGTACCTAAAGGGGCATCTAAAATGTAATAAGTTTACCACACGTCAGTTTTTTTCTTTTTAGTTCAAACACAAAGGTGTAATTAATGCACTTTTGAAAAGCTGTGATTTAAGTCAGCTTTGTAGGTGTATCTCCAAACCATACAAAGAACATTTAGAACATTTCTAATCTCATACCTGATGGTGTTATAGTGATTTCTTGTCTCCATGATGAACCGACAGCTTTTCCGCTCAAACTAAAGGCGGTCAACTGAACAGAGTATGTTTTGTTTCTCTCAAGGCCCCACCAAAACGCACATGCTTCAGTCAGCAGTTCATTTTTTATGGGAGTGTTTAGTTCTGAAGAGTTGATCTCCATAACATACTGAAAGTTCCTCGAACACACCACTTCTACGGGAGGCAGCTTCCACGTCACTTGAAAACTGCTACAGGCTGCAAAGACATGCGATACAGCCGGTGACACCTGTTTGCTTATCGAGCCTTCACCTAAAAGAGAATGGAGAGGAGGCGGATACTCAAACGAACTGTAGATTGGGGTGCTTTCCAGCAAAAGGGGGGTGGAAGGGGATGAATGTCGTTGTCAGCATCTCCACAATATTTCTCTGTAACACTGCCCAAGACCACCTGAGACTGTTTTCAGACGCTCTATTCCCCTTTTTCCAGCCTTACCAATAATTTAACAAATGACAAGACAAATTACTTCAACGCATCTAGGGGACGCTCTCGGCGTATAATTGAAATCTCCCAACCATAGTCACAGAAAATTATTGTTCGTGAAATTATGTTAGGTAGCTTTGGTCATACACCAAGCCCAAAATTTTTGACTGAGTACGACGCAGTGACACACGCTTACACGACCCCAACCCCTTCCGTGCTCGCTGGCAAAGAACTGCGGAAGAAGAGAGGAAGTGTGTATTCTGTTTCGGAAACTAAAAAAATTGTACTAAATTCTGACATTTTTATTTAAATCTAAATTGATAGCTGAGCTCCGGCGGCCCGAAGGGCCGTCAAGCGGAGCCCCATACTCATGTAGGAAAGAAAAGGAAACCCATGAGTTGAATTTTCATGGTTATCATGGCTAGCGGTATTGCTCGTGGGCGCGTACGCACGACGACGACGGCGACGACGGCGACGACGGCGACGACGGAGTCGCGCAACATGGCGGCCATACTCCAAATAATAGGTTGACAGAGACAGGCAGCCTTGGTTTACCGTGTACTTCTTTGATATTGGACATCCATGTCGTGATCAATTGACACCTGTCAAAACAAGGTATCCGCTGACCAGTATCACGTGACCACATCGCGGGCTCAAGTTTACAGCTTATCGAGGTCACTTGTTTTTTGAAGTTGACCGCTGACCAAGTGCTGGTTTTTGATTGGATCGCGGGCTCATGTCAGGTTAACTTGTTGAAAACAAGGCAGGACTGTTCGGAAGCCGGTTCACACTAACCCGGGATTAAGGGTTAACCGAATTATAACTTTTTCTTCTATAAAAATGTTTTTTGTTCCCTTGTTTTGTGTATATGGTGATTATTAAAACTCAAAACAGAAGGCCAAACATTATACAGAAAACCTCACCGCAAAATTTCAAAACTCAAATCAAAATTCTACCTTTTTCTGGGTTAGCTTAATCGGGCTCTGAACAGTCCGTCCTAGGATCTACGTTTTTAGGCCGGCGTAAATCTATATATTAGCAACTTATAACAATGGGTAAAACCTTCACAAAGAGCAGCAATGGATGACTTAACTAGCAAAGGTGGGGATGAAAGGTAAGGGTCAAGAATTTTGTAAAATGGATTTCCCAATTAAAACAATCAAGAGACGAGACGAGAAAGTGAGCCTACTCTGATCTCCGCAATTTTTTTATTTCCACCCCGGAAACCGCGGAAAAGAATAAGTCAATTAAGAGCCCGGACGCACTGGGCAAATTTTTGTTTATTTTGCGAAAAAATCTGTCATCAATTCCCTGAGACAAGTGCGTCCGGTGATTTTTAGATCTACCAAATTTTGTCAAGGTTTACCAAACTTCAAAGACGCCGTCGTCCTGCCTCGGAGCAGGACAAATTTTTGTCAGGCGTGAAATCTGACAGATTTGTGAATTTACACGCCATGATTTGAAGGAAAATGTCAATCAAGAAAATTTGATCTCTATTTTTAGTCGGAGTATTTCAGTCCGAAGCCCGCCAAAATTAAATTTATATTTGCACGTCAATCAACGATAAACATGGAAGATTCGTACCTCGGTATGCTCCATGACGATCCGTTCGCACAGTACAACTGTTACGGTTCCCAAGTCTACGTTAACGTTCCAGCTGCATCTCCAGGACCAAGCTCTGCTCAATTTGTACATCCGTATGTCCACCCGAGTCAGCCGAGTACAAGTACAAGTGCAAGTTTCTCGACTACATGTAATCAAATTGAAAGCGCGCAAGCGATGGTGTTAATTTCCATGTGATTGACACTTGTGGTTAACAAATATTTTGCTGTGATTCAGTGAGCCCACGCTTGACAAATTAAAAATTTGGCAGAGACAAATTTTGTCGAGATTTTTGAAAGGGCCAAACAAATTTTGTCAGTCCAGTGCGTCCGGACCCTAATTTTCACCGGAAGTATGAGCTTTGGCAGCTCAGATTTCTCGGGAAAGTTGTAAATCTTTTTCACAACAGCATGTAGGCGCGATATCCCTGGTTGATAAAGTTTTGCCGAAGAAAAACTGTCAAAGTTTATGTCTACTAAGGACACACACTTGATTCCAAGTGATCATGCCTTGGCAATCTGGTCTTTGACGACGCTCGTAAACGGACAAATGCCTTTGTGTTGTTTCGTTGCCCGCTTGCAATCACATACGTTTGTAATATTTAACTCTTCCCATCTGCAGTCGGCAACACGACAAGTACGTCTTGATTCATTAACATACTTTCAACTGCTATTTCCTGCTCCCTCTTTAGTTTGAAATTTAACCAGAAATAGACTGGAACTTTGTTAAAATATCAGTAATACGCGCACTCAACTCTTCCTCTGACTCCATATGTGGACGACTTGTTTTTTTTTTTGTGCGGTAAATTACCGACTCCATGGGGATTTAATCGCTCCTCATCAAGCATAATAGATTGACAGTTTTCTCGCCTTTCCCGCTTTTCGACCAATGGTATTTCACTTCGCTCAGACGAAGCAGAAATGAAAAAATTACAGAAATCAGGGCAGGCTCACTTTCTTGGCGCCTCTTTACCAGACTCCTTCCCGCCGGATCGCTTTGCTCTTCGCCGCTCGCGCGTGTGACTCAAAGGTGAGCCTGCTCGCAGGCTAATTGGGATCCAGTTGCATGTATGCAAATTTGACGTTCGAAATTGCTTTCCACGTGTCTTACCTTGTAAATACCTGGTATAATACGTACCTCTTTGGGGACAACTGCCTTACCTTGGACACATGCAAAGTAAATCCTTCTCTGACATTGGGAATATGTTATACCATTCTTGTACATGTCCAATAGGGATGTACAATTCTCCAGAGGCTCCCTCCGATCCCACCTAAGAATATCTCTCAACTGAAACCTGATGAATGCCGTTGACTGATATACGAAAAATTTTAACATGCAGAAGTTTTTCTCCACTCGAAACGTTTTGGCTTGAAGTCTTGTGCAACTTTCTTTTGGGTCCACCAGTGAGCCCGGTATAATTTCTGACGATAGAAACAAACAATCGTTCCCATAATGGATCCAACCAGCTCTGCAACGTGCTGCAAAAAAGTATATTGGTTTCCAGTGAGGAAGGAATAACTATTTTCAATATACTTGTTGTGTCCATATCTGTTAACCCTCGGACGTACAAGCAAACTAATACCCCACCGTGCTAAGGGAAGGAGGGGTGGATGGAATCCCTCCTCTCGGTTTTCGCTCTGTTACGGCACAGTGGAATTAATTTACATTGGGTAGATAGCCCTAAGCTTTTTATACAAAATAACACCATTTTGTAAGTTATGCCTTCATATGACGTCAAAAGACGTCTTTCGATCCGCCATCTTGAGTCCAAAAACTTGGATTTTATTATATTATCAAAAAGTCTAGAAATAACGGAAATTACTACAGAGTCAAACCAAAATGCTTATGGAATGTAAACATTCAAGAATTTCTGCAATTTGATGAAGAGAACTGGAAAAAAATTATGTCAAAACGTTGAAAAAAATGCTGTCATTAATGACTTACTTTCGTTCGTTTTGACTGCTTTGAAGGAAAAATGACAAATTATGGGCCTGTGGTTGAATCTGCACGTGTTAACGTTTACCCCGAGATCTTTTCCTGAGGATAACACTGACCAAGGTTTTGCTGGAAAAATGCCCATCGCGCTATCAAATTGTCCAATATGACGGCTCGACGGAAACATCCCATCACGAATATTCATCCAACATGAACCGGCTTGAGGAAGAGGGGCTGGGATGTGCAGAGTTAGAAGCACGTGATGATCCTCAGGGACAGAGATAATCCAGGTATAGTTGAATTTTGTTTGCGTTATGTTAGGATAGTCTGGGCTGCTAAAGTTTCCAGTGCTACCGTGGCGAAGGTGAAAGCTGTATGAGATACAAGCTGAAACGAAAGTGTTGAAACACAGTTAATGTTACGCTATTTCCGCATTAACATACATTGTAACAATATTTTTCCTTTTCTTAGCAGCTGAGAAGCTTACTCAGTGATAAACGACTAACATTATGCAGGCCTTCAGAATGATTTTCGTGTTTATTGGTCTCGTAACTCACCCTCCTGCTCTTGTACAGTGTGCACAGATGAGAAAAATAGTCTTCGTAACTGTCTAGTAAGAAGCCTTCGAAGAAGTCATTTATAACCCCCGTGCTATCTGCGCTATGCTGCGCGGATTAGTCCATTACACTGCGCGGATTAGTCCATCGGTTGATTGACTGTTTGACTGACTGACTGACTGACTGACTGCTTGATTGATTGATCGATTGATTGATCGATTGAATGATTGATGGATGGATTTATTCATTGATTGGTTAATTGATTGATTGGTTGGTTGGTAGATTGATTGATTAATTGATTGCATGATTGATTGACTGATTGATTGACTGATTGATTGATTGATTGATTGATTGATTAATTGATTAATTGATTGATTGATTGATTGATTGGTTGGTTGGTTGGTTGGTTGAATGATTGATTGACTAATTAATTGATTGTTTGATTGATTGATTAACTGATTGATTGATTGATTCATGTATTGGTTGGTTGATTGATTTAAAGATTGATTGACTGACTGTTTTACCGATAGGTCGACGAATTTGACGTTTTGACTGAAGGACTGATTGACTTTTAAAATGCCATTTGTTCATTGTTTGCACTGCATTAAGTCACTTTTGCTGCCTTTGTTTGCATGTCAACATTCACCTCCACTATAACGCACATTTTGAAAAAAATAGAATATCATTAATAAATTGCACGTAATAGCTTGGAGGAAAATGTATTCTCAGTATTATTTGAATTATATTCCAGACATGCAAAGACCCGCCTTGTACCTAGTGCACTAACATATTTAATCAATACTTACTGTCTATTGACCTGCTACACTCTCACAATAACTTTTCCTCGCTCTCTTACTAATGGTGCTACATTCATCATACTGCATCATCTGCAGAGACCCAGGGGCAGTTAGTCGGGGCTGGGGCCCGTTTCTCGAGAGCCCCGGAATCTTTTGGGTCCGAAAAGCCATTTTTAGTTAATCGATATTTAAAGACAGAGAGGTGTACACGCCTGAAACTTCTTGTATGAAGAGAACCTCTGTTCGTATTAAGGATAAATGAATAAAACAACTCTGCACTCAAAAGGTTTGAGATTTTGCTACGACTTTTCGGGTGCGAAAACTTTTCGGGACCTTCGAGAAACAGGTCCCTGGAGTAGAACCGGCAAAAATTGACGCGTCGAAAGTCTTACTATAGACTCTTCAATTTTTGCCGGATTTATTGACTCCCGCCCCTGGGTCTTCAAGGATGATCATAATGCGAGTTTTAGAATTTGTGGGTACATCAAGACAACCTCGTTTAGCTGCTTGTTCATGACTTCTTGTTTTTTTAGCACTGATTATCTTGGCTAAGTATCAAAAGAATAATATATGAGGAAAATTGCAGTAAAGAGAAGTCGGAAAGAATCGGTTATTATATGATAGCCTTGCTGTAGCGTAGAAATCGGATATGCCCTTTTCATGAAAACCCAATACGCCGTTCTCAAAATTTGATTGGCAGTTTTCACTATTTGACCTACCTTCGCATGTTATTTTCTTGAAAATGATGAGGCATGTCCACCACAAGGCCGGCAGCAAACGCTTGGTTACACGAAACATCGTTGAAATAGGAGGAAAGTCTGAAATGTTCTGCTAGTTAAACACTACTACACGCCGTTAGTTTAAAACAGCTCTAACGTCAGAAGCTGACGTTTTTGAAATACACAAAAAGTAATGAGCAAACAGCATTAATGAGTTCTAACTTCCTGACCAAATTAGGAATATCAAAAGGCACCGTTATCATTAATTAGTGCAAACAAATGGAGAGAAATGATTTCAGTAAGACCCATTAAGTTAATGAAAGAAAGAGAAACCAGCAGTTTATGAACAACTTTTTTTTTTTTTAACAAAAGGTAGAAATTAGTTTTGCACTTTCAAAGTTCTCACATCTGTTAAAAATTCACTAGCAAAAATAATTCATTACACATTTATCTCTTAACCTAAGAAGATGCTTTTCGACGATGCTTCTATTGTCAGTACTGAAGTGCAAAATAAAACCAGAGCAAACAAAACGAAATTTCATTGCTGTTTAGATTGTACAGTAGAATATTGCAGGCCAGATAAAACTTATTACATCTGGCAGGCTGTTCGTTACAGTACTGTAAATGAAAGCAGCTGAAATTAATGAATTAAGAGGTAATCATTGTAAAGTTCACTAGTTTCAGTCGCCGCTGTTAATAGCACTTTGACGAACAGCTTCATTTTCCTGGATAAAGTGCGTAGAAGAAATAACGACAAGGAGAATAAAGCCAAAATGAGAGATACATTAAATTTTATTTTATTTGCTTTAGATTTATTTTTTGTAAACCACTGATAAAAGCAATGTTACAATAGCATCTATTGGAGTCAGATACGTTTTTGTCTTTTACTCAATATTTTACTGTATAGCTTGGACAGGAATGGTATCCTTGTTTTTTGCTTCAATAATGGTAGAAGCAACGTCACAGCATCGTTAATCAATTTATCACATAAAAAGTTTTTTTTTTTTAGCAAAGGTCTATCAAACAAAATTTCTACCCGTAAAATTACATATTAGTTTATGAATTCGTCTTACGTCATAGCCAAATTTTTCCATATTTTTGCTCAGCGATAATAAAGCCAATTTTTTTTTTTTTCTAAGGGGGTGCATTAACGAATCCTGCAATATGATTGGTTCTTAACGCGGTCCGGATATTCTTATCTTTGACCATGGTCACGGTATAGCGCGCGATGTGTGTGTGGAAAATGACACAATTATAAAAGAGATGTGAGAGGAAAATATAAATAAGCTATTTAAAACTGGCATAGGGTCGGTCTGTATAGTAAAAAAATGTGACTTAGAACTTGCTGTCCTGGACCTGCCGCTTCGGGCTGCATTTTCAGGACCTCGGTCACAGTTTTTCACTATACGTACCTCCCTGCCGGCAAATAACATATTTATTGTCCAATTTTCTTCAGGAAATTACATCTCAATGCTGTTTCCTTTAGACTTGTTATCTACCTTAAAACATCAGTTCCTGATAATGGCACCGTTTTAAAATAACAGCTTTTGAAAATCCTTTTTATATGATTTTAACATCCCACGGAACATTTGGCGCCAGTAAGAGAGTGACCTTGAACTAACACCAACATAGCAATCAAGCAAGTCCTCTTGTAAAAAGATTACTAGGACCAGTCTATTCCCTCGAAAAACTGTCATGGCTTGCGCAGAAAAGTTCATGTCAAGTGTTCTTTACTATGTGAGTACTTTTTATTAGGTTGCTTTAATTTGTTTCTCTAAATCCTTGTGTTAAATTCTAACGTGGGAAAAGCACATCAAGTTAATAGAAACACCGGCCAGTTTGCTTGTGCGGGTGAAACTCCCATATATAAAGGACGGAAGTGCTCGTCGGAAATATTGAAAAGAACCCCTAACAGGTGCTTAGCCTGCGTAGCAGGCATATTAAGGGGAGGGGGTGGGGGAGGAGGAAGAGAATTCGGGGAAGGGAACTTTTTCCCTCCCCCGCCACTCCTCGGTTTTTTTTTCCACGAATTCTCTTCCTCCTCCCCCAACCCCTCCTCTTTATACGCCTGCTACGCAGGCTAACAGGAGCCAAGATCCTGTTTGTGGGCGTGGCTTGAATTTTTTTTTCACCCCTAAGTAAGAAGTACCAACTATCAGCACATTATCCCCTGTCATATTCTTCTCGGCTCAAAACTCTAAAAGTTACCGCAAAAGCTCCCAATCTGGGCCTTCTGAGGTCGAACACCTTAAGAGGTACCCAAACCGTTTTTGAACCACTAAAAGGCACCACGAGTATCCCCGTCCTTTTTTACATGGGAGTCCCCCCCCCCCCCCCCCCCACCTTCCGGGTTGCTTGGTCTTGTCCATGATTCCTCTTTGTTTCTCTGCTCTTTATTTTTGACTTCACATAAAAAGAGTAATTTTTTTTAGCAATAGTTTTGCTTGATCTTGCGCGGGTGAGTTGACGATTCAAATTTAAAATTGCTAACCTCAAACGAACCTCAGCGATATGTGGCCCAAACAAAGTGAGATTCATAACGTGCAGTGCCTTCAGTATTAATAGGGAGCTTAAGCAACGACGACGACGCCCAGCAGTCAAAAATGAATTTATATTTTATCAGCGAAATTTGCAATTGCCTGGATGTGTTCAGTAGACCAGTGGCTCTAAAAACGTGTTCACGTTAAATACGCAATGACAGCGTTCAGCTCCAAATGGAAATACGAAAACTTAGCCGTCGTCATTCGCGTTCCGCAGACTACCCAGAACCGGGTCATTTCATGTTGTTGTTTTGCAGAGGAAGGTAAAGAAAAGTACAAAGATTTTTAACGCACGTGCACAGCTATTGTTTTGCTCAGTAAACCTTTTGTTTGGTGACGTCCTCGTTGCCGTCATCGTCGTGGTTTGCTAAGCTCCCTATTATCCTGCAGCCGCTCAGACTACACCACATACTCACTGACCAGCATGAACGCGCTCACTCAAAGCAATCCAAGATGGCGACTATTACTGACTCGGAGACCAGTCGGAGGTTGTTAACCGCATTTTTCTTGTATGCCGTGTCTCCGGCAGCGACGGCGCACGTTGAGCAGCGACTGCTCACTAGTCTAGTGCCTACAAGTGGTTTCAAAAACGTGAGAGATTAAAACTAATTTGCATTCTAAATTCTGTAATGTAAACAAAACAGCTTGAGGTGTTAAAAATCTATTAAAGTAGAAAACGTTTTCAAGATACCTGCCAACAAAAACAAAACTATTAACCACAGGAAAACACAAAATAGAGGAGGTTTTGTCTTCGTCCGTGCATACTACTGATATCCACTTCCCTAACACTTCAAGTTCAGATCGATATGCCAGCCCCCTATTGTGAAAAACCAATTTTCATAAGAATGCTATTAACAAAAGCGCAATCTATTACAAAACAAACCTCATCGACAACTGAATCTCCACGCTTACGTTAGCGGAATCAAAATAACTAATAACCAATTGTTGACATCTTGAGATTTATTTATTCTATTCTATTCTGCCTGTCGTCCATGCTGGCTCCAAAGCACGAAAACATGAGTTAGCCAGACCACCGAGCCTGTCTGCATACACAAGCAGGTAGTACGTAATCGAAGGTCATACGGACGGATTCCTTGCTGCAAACTTTGGGTAAGTTGAAAGTCTTTGATATACACGTAATGTCGCTGAAACCAGTAGCGGAAATACCGTGTGTAACTCGCCATCGGATACGTACTGGTATGCTAAAGCACGATATTGCAGATATCGAGGTATTCAATAATTTTCCGTTTGGCGGACTCGGTCGCCGAATGAGCGTCTTGAAACGATGAATGAGTCTTCAACACGAAACTGATTCATGTGACAATATTGACGAGGAACAAGTTAAAACATGCAAATTGCAAGTAGTATTTAGGTGGTGAAAGGATAAAAAACATGCAACCTTGAACAATCTTTTGCGTGACTTGTATGTTTCGCAGCCTCGGTCGAAAGCATCGCTGCTTTAAAGACTATACCGATCTATTGTGCTGATTCGATCTTTGAATGTGTTAAGTTGCAGCATTTCTATCGACAGTTGCTGTTATTACGGGCTGTAACCAGAATAGTTTGAAAGTAGCAAAGTGTAAGTTAAATTGCTTGAAATTGAGAGTTTGTCACAACTAAGTAGGTGTGCAAAACGACCTGGTCGAGGAATGATCGCAAATTAATGCGAAAGGAGTCCACTGTTTTGGAGTGTTTACAAATATTTCTCGACTTTGCGTGCAATGCCAGACATATCCGGCATAGAATGTGTTCAATAGTCGCTGCAACTCAAGGTCATAGGAGCAGTTTTGTAGAAACAGTTGCAGGCCCGCAGCTATTTACAAAACTACAAAGATAATTAGATGCCTTTCACAACTGCCGGTGAAAACATTCATGACTCAATAAAAGACTTGCTTATTCATATTCTGAAGAGAAACGGCCATCTACCAGTACTACAAGAGATCGAACGACAGCTTACTTCGATGCATGGTAACTCTCGGCATGACCGAACGATATTCAATGATGTTCGACCGCAGTGAGTTTCTTATCCGTTATAATGTAACGTTTTACAGTTTTCGCTACTACAATCGCTTAATTCCATTTGAATAAGCGATGTTTTGAAATTGATTTGCAAACGGAATAAATTATTCTGTGATTGTTATTCTAAGAATGTATTGTCAATTAACAAGTATTTGCTTTGCTTAGTTAGAAAAGGGAGTTAAAGAAAACTGGTTTTGCATTTCGTAAAGCAACAAAAGCGACTTAATTCAAATATTCTTGAAACTCATGCTGTGTTTAGACTTGAACGGTTTACCGAGGTATCAGAGTTTACTTACCTAGGTAAACATTTTCCGTGTGTAAACGCCAACTGATACTTTGGTAAATGCCGCAAAAGACAAAAGAAATTTAACCGAGGTAAAAGTTGTAATTACCTTGTGATCAGGCATGGTTACAGTTGGTAACCAAGGTCAAGATGACAGATATATCCGCTTGTGGCGGCGTAATATTTCATTTCCCGCGGTGAGCAGATTGTGCGACAAAACGTTTCTTTTCCAGTTTTGACAATCTTGGCAAATAACATGGAAAAATTGGATCGATCTTCTTACGGCGAACAATCCGTCGCGTAAAAGAAAGCATTGTATTTTTCATTCTCAGTATTATTTACAACTTTCTCTAGACAAACTTCGATCCTCTGTTGTGTAATTATTGTCGATGTATTTTGCCACCTGGGAGGATGCTGCATACACAACGTATCCACGTTTCTACGCATATAACAATGCTTACTCTGGTTATGATCAAGCAACTGAATTTTCGCCGCAATATTATGGAATGCGGTCCTCGCCTATGAAAATGATGGCACCTCAATTTGCTCCTGTTCCACTGTGGTGGGATCCTCGTGCAAGTTCGATTTCATGACGTTGTTAATGCAGCGCGGGCGAATGTTGAAAGATTAACTTGAGTTATTTGAGCCGGTATAAACACTGAACGAATGTACCAAGGTTAAGTAACTTGACCTTAGTAACTGTTTACCTTGGTAAAAGCTCAAATGTAAACACAGCATTAGATAGTTCTAAAAGCGGAGGAAGCCAAAGAACAAGTAAGTAAAACTAAAGAGGACGCATTCGACGGTCACGTTTAAACGGCGTGTCCAAACGCAGACATCTTTGACACATTCAATTCTCGGCCGCTGCTTGGTTTTACAGGTGAATGTGTTTGTGACTCTTACTTTTGGCATGATTTTTGATAAGAAGTTCAATCCAACAGCGTGCTTTAAACATAGTAAGTAACTACTAACTAAGCTTTAAATAACCAGTCATAGAGAAGTAACTATCCATTCGAATAGCACATGCGCTTTTCAAGGTATGGGACCCCCGAGTTTTTTGACCACATAGCTAGTGGGCCATAAAATCTGGTCATGTTAGGGGGCTAGTCGAATTAACGAGGTAGGTTCAAATTTAACACTAGAAACAATCCCTTTTAATGATGTGTTCACGGGTATGGTTAAATTTAAAATCCCCTTTGACTTTATCCAGCACTAAATTGAACCCAGTCAACGAATGTTACTGTACATGTAAATGAGGTCCTGCTTGACAAGTGATAAAGCTTTAAAATATGGCGAAACCCAGGAAGAAATAAAATGGTTTCCAACCACGACTTGTGTTGAAATTGACTTGGCTAAGGAAAGAACTAAGAAAACTAGAGTGAAACTCCCGTGTCAGGCCTTAAATGTTCGACAAAATGACGAGAGGAACACGCATGAGAGATCACTCGTGGGTATAGCGATCTTTTAAGTGCAGACACTTATTTTAGCTCCCTCACTGTTCACAGGCCTGCTGAGAGGCAACAGAGGATTCTGTCGGTACAATGTATAACGCTACTTTTTTACAGCGTTCTGACCGAGCATAGCATAATATAAGCAAATAAGGCACACAAGCCTAGATGTCATCCCAGGTCAAAGGGAGATGCTTTGAGATGCAAACTATTTACAATGGGCAATGGGTGCTTGGAACAACGGCCCCAGTACAATAATAGCTAGACGCTTTGCTGCGTTTACCCAGGCAGTCGTTATACTGAGAAGCTATATTGCATTTGAGCTAAATGTTCTGCATTTGAAGTCGTACGAAATTCAATCGAATCGATGTGCTTAAGCTAGTCTAAGCTATTCTGCTTTTGATTGCATTTCTTGGAACGATTAATAGCTAATTACTAGTTTGCAGGTCTTTAGGGCGTGGAATGAGCCAACGTCTTTATATCAGCCTATAATCGTTTCAGTCTATTTTCCTTAGCCTTTGTCGTAGTTATTTGCGTTTCTCAAGCAAGCGAGACATTTTGAATTTCAGAGTTATGGGGGTGCGTGACATAGACCTACGAACGCGTTTGTCGAAAAACATATACTTATCTCGTGATTTTTAGCCCATTCAGAAGTTAAAGTATTAGGAAAAGTGCTTATGTAAATGCTTGTTTGTTCAGTACAGATAATCAGTCGCCTAGATAGCCAAAGTAAGTTCCGGATGTTTGCACTATTTTCCGGCCGCAATGTTGGCGTACCGCGGAGGTACGCCGTTACATGGCGGCTCCATACTGGTCTCTGTAAATTTGTGCAAAATATTTCGACGAATATCTGAGGTTTGGGAAAACGCACAGACTTAAAAATAAGAAAAGTGTCATCTTTATTAATCTCCTACAACACCACAATTTCTTGATTTTATCCACTAAATGGTTTTAGAATAATCTTTTTATTGCGTCAGGATTGCGTGACAGTGTAAGCCAAGAATTGTTTTGCTATGGTCAACGTACATTAGTTTCTTTCAGCTTAAATGTACAATAATTCGCCACATTGGTTTCACTCTTGTAAAGACACATAACTCTGTGTTACAAGAAAATAACGAGAGAATATCGTTTAGTTCGAGATTTTATCTTTAGTATACTTTACTAAGTTTCTCAGAGCGTTTCACTTACGTGTCCTCGAATAGATACATTCGTATACAAATTCTCTAACCTTTCTGCTCTTGTTGCTCGAACGTTCTTGAGTTCGTGCTGGGATTCTACTTGGTTCATGATCACGTCTAAAATACGATAACGCTTCTGAAGATGCTTTTTATCAAGTTGAAGAGTTGATAGCCCCGGTTGATGGCTCATTTGGTATAACATGATTCTTGATAAATTCACTCAAAATGTTCGCTCGTAAATTGATCTCGCTAAAGGCTTGCAGACCGACCCGTTCAGAAAACGCTTAGCGTCCTTTAGTGTTGGTCTACCTCGAACGGTGTGTTCGTTTGTATGTGATTTCATCGCCCTAGAAATCATGGAATCCATGCTAACTTTTCACGACGGCAACTTCTGGAAATTCCATGTGCTGTGCGCAGGCACAGGTGACGCATGCGCTTTACAGACTAGACGGCGATTTGTGACTGAACGAGGAAAAAAAAAAAAACGGAGCCGAAATTTCAACCCAGGCCTCACTGCCTGGGTAATAATATTATGGCCCGTCTAGATCACTTTTTACGTCCGAGAGAAATTTTGATCTGTGAAGATTGCTAATATGACTATTATTTTCTTGTAATCGACCGGAAATTATTCATAGGTTGACAGCCTTTTGTCAATTAAGAAATTTTAAGTGGTTGCGAATAACCAATTTACAAAACAGTACCTCCCTTAATAATAGAAACCCTTGCTATAAATTGCTCTGTGTACCTAAGTTAGTTACGTCTTTCTGTGATCTTCCGAGAAATTAAAACAGTTTTGTTTTGCCAAATTAAAATCATGAATCAATGACTCAATGACTGGAAACCCAATTCTTCTCTGTGTGCCTAGGTTAGTCAAGTAGTTTCTTTTTTTATCGATTGGCCTTATTGCAATGAAAACAAAATTGATGAAAAAAATGATGAAAATATTCACCAGTCGAGACATTTAAAAATTTTTAATAAGTTGAGCATTTCTGTCAGTCGAGAAATTTGCATCGATAAAGCAGTTTTAGCTGTCAAATACCGCCAGAGAAATTCCTGCTCAATGTATAGTTACTAACGTCGTTCATTTTACGAATTGACGAAATTCCGACAATCACATTCGGACCATCATGCAGTTTCAGCTTTGGAACACGATAATGTAAAAATTCAAACGCGCCAAATAGAACACGACTGCAGAACTGTCATAAAAAGGCCTCATAAATACCACAACTGCTATTTAATTTTTATTTGTTTTGTTTTGTTTTGTTTTGTTTGTTTTTTTAACGTTTGAGTCATCAGGCATTTAGAGTGATCTTTTCATGCAGGTAAACATACAGGTAAACGCAACTTTATTTCTACGGTAAGGTCTACCGTCCACACTATATCCGTCGCGAAAACGGAGCTTTTCGAAAACGCTCATCAAACCAAAGGAATTTGAAAACGCCGGCTTTTCATTTTCGTGTTGATGATGGCGTCGCGATAATCATGTAGTTTTCCTGAACGAGATTTCCTCAAACACAAATCCAAAATAACCGGGGATTGTTGCGTTTTTTATTTCCTCCGGCTTAATATGGACGGAAGCCATTTGACAAACACGTGAGTGGTCAAAAATTGTTGTCTGTTTTACTCAAAGTTTATAAACTGGTCTAAACTACTGTTGCCAGCGCGTAGTAATATTTCTTTTTATCCTGGTATTCTCCTACTTGTAAACAAATTATTGCGCAAAGAGAAAACTACGAAGCTTAAACGTTTTATCTTTGCTTTGGTTCAGTCACCTTAGCGACTCGTATGGTACAATCAGTTTCACTCAACAGCTAGGACATAAAATGCGCTTTGTCAACAATTGTAAACTAATTTTGCTTTCTTTTTAAATTTGCAATATCAGGTGCTTAGTAGCTACGGCACATTATAATCGATGTCCCTAAAGCGCGCGTTACCGCGAGAGAAGTACCTATCTCTTCAGAGACAACTACAAAGGAGTGGGGAATTATATGAAGACAGAGATTTCCCGCCAAATTTCCGCAGCCTCTTCACCAAGACGAGGCCATCTGTAAACCTGCAATGGAAAAGACCAAAGGTATGTTTTTATTCCAGAATTACTGAGCTATTAATTGTGTGCTTCTCTGATATTAATATTTTGTATTCATATATAAATGTAATTATTTCAGACTTTCCAAATTCTTTTCCTTTCTTTTTTGTGTGCATTTGTGCTATCTCGCTGACCTGTAATTTATTTTCATTTAACGCTGATGTCAACTGGCTGCCTGGCTCTGCTAGCCCGTATGGTTTTTCCAGGCAGCCAGTACTCTAATTTTTATTATCTACATTTTCTGCAATTAGTAGAGAGTACAAATAAAGATTGCTGTTGTTGTTGTTGTTGTTGTAATACGCGTCTAAGTTAACAAGTGTTAAATTCAGTACTTTATATTTCTCCTTGCTGAAAGTATCTAGATCACATTGCGTCTCCTCCCAGTTCAAATCCTTTCAAATAATTTTCAAAAAAAAAAAAAACGCGAGTAAAGAGCGTTTTTACCTATCTTCTGCAAAAAAGAGAGAAATTCTGCTTACTTTACAAAAATGACGTTAGCTATTTTTGTTTTGGTTTCTATTTGGAAATGAATACTACTGTTACATTTTCAGTTCACCTGAAGGATAGTTTAGCACTGATTACTAATCTGAAAAGATCTGCATAATCACGAACGAAAAGATTAATTTCATTTTAAGGGTTTTTGACAGGCGTATGAAAAAAAGTTCTACCCCTTCTACTTTGAATATTATGCATGGTAATACTTGACAATCAGTTTAGTCCACTCACGCAAAAATATTACACATAAGAATAACATTGAGACACAAATAAACAATTCTGGCACAAAATGTTAAACTTCAAGAGGTTTTCACAGCGGTGGCAGCTTTAGTGTCAAATTTTGCTAGTTTTTAATCGGCGTTGTCTTTCACGAAGCCGTCGTGATCACTAGAGTTCCCTGATATTATATATTTTCCACTCCTCGGTAATTAAAGGTCAAGTGTGACTCAAAGGAGCTCGGTCGCAGCGACTTTGAGTTGTTTTGGCCAGGTACAAAAGTACTTTTCAGTTGAAGGAAACCTGAAAATAGTAGTCTACTGACATAAATAATAATAAACCATGAAAGAACAAGGATGGTTAGTGATGGAGAAGATTGACACGGATTACAAACGACGAACTTGAAAAATCTAGCTTTTACTTTTCAAGATTCGCAAACCGTGACGTACCTCCTTTAACTTCCAGGACATCTGCAAAACAACGCCCAAGTTCTTCACCAAAGGAGTCAGCCGGACAGACATCGCTCAAGGACGAATGCTGAACTGCTGGTTTGTGGCTGCGGTGGCATCGTTGACAGACGCTAAGGAGTTGTTCGACGCGGTGTGCCCCGCCGATCAAAGCTTCGATGAACCCACGTACTGCGGAATGTTCAGATTTAACTTTTGGCGGTTTGGTGAATGGGTGGAGGTTATTATTGATGATTTCCTTCCCACTCACAATGGTAAGCTGTATTACGCTCACTCAAGTGACCCGGAGGAATTCTGGAGCGCGTTGTTAGAGAAGGCTTATGCAAAGTAAGTTAATTATTGAGTAACCTTCAAAGTCTTTGGTCTGTTTTGGTTTTGTTGTAGCTGTTTTGTTTTGTTTTGTAGTTTTTGTTTTATTTCTGCGTCGTTCAGAGCTTTCAATACGCTCTTCTTGGATCATTGAAAAGCCCAATGGACACATAGATCACCGTAGATACAGTAGGAGACTTATAAGTCTCTTATCCTCAAATCACGTTTTCAGTTCTAGTAAGAGTTTCCTTGAGTGAGTGTTCAAGTAGACTGAGTCTGTTTTCATTGCAGAGTTTGTGGATCTTACGAAGCCATGGGCTTAGGACGAATAAGTGAAGCTCTACAAGATTTCACTGGAGGCGTTATCGAGATGATCAACTTACAAACGCCTCCATCTGAAGGCTCACTAGATGTGTATAAAGTGTTACAAAAGGCGCACGAGCGAAACTCGCTAATGGGTGCCTCAATAGAGGTAAAAGAATTTGAACCAAAGGATGTAGGCGTGCAAATTAATACGTTTGTGGGTCATTGAATTAAAATAAAAAACGACAGATAATTGGCTTTTTTACCAGCGTTTCTTCGTGAAAAGATGGAATGACCAAGCCCCCCCCCCACCCCACCCCCCTTCCCCCCTTCCTTTCCCCCGTTGCCTCTCGGAGCAATTGGAAACAAATCAAAACAATGCCACCGGCGAAAACAAAAAGCTGAAAAGCTGTTAAAATAGAGGAGGGAGAAATACAGTTTCCAGAGAGGTACGACGTAACTGGAAATTTAACTGCATGCAAATGATATTTTAAGGACGGCACATCAGGAATCCACTTTTCACCCTTACGCTTCGAGTTAGATCCAACTAATGTAATAGTGGACAGTTAATCGATGATGATTTGTATTTGATTTTCTCGTTTTTTGCCTATTTGCTGTAGACGAGTGCACAGACCATTCAGAAAACATTACCAAATGGACTTATAACGGGACACGCTTATTCGATTACAGGCTTTGCCAAGGTAACTGCTTATTAATGCGTCAAGGCAATAATTGCTCACAATCATGTAAGCGTTTCTTTCGGGCCTTAATGTAATTCTTTAAGTGCCGCTTGCTTCTTAACTCTTTTATCATCATGATACATGCTGATCGTCTACGCCATAGTTAATAGAGGGGAATGGTTATGAAGCCCGGAAAACATTAGAAGAGCAAACAAAGATGCCACTGAAGATTTATGTTGGAAGGTCCACGACCGTGCACAATCTTTTGTTTTGCCTTCATACATTATACATGAGTTACGTAATCAAGACATTTCTGTTGGTTAGTTCCTGGGTCAGTAGTAAACAACTATTATGTTTTGTGCACGGTCAAGGCCGAAAAAGAGAACAAAAACATACAACAAACAACTTTGTCGAGTTTCATAACCATTCCTCTCTATGAATTACGTCTATGAAGATTACAGACCGAGTAGGCCGAGTAAACTAACAAAAACAACACTTACCGTCGCAGTTAAACTGGACTGAGGTGCAATGTTTAGTTACCTTCCTTCCTTTTTACGGTCAATTATGTTTCCTCTCACATGTGTATTTTACCATTCACAGGTTAATTCACCTACTTTGCGCGGACTAAAGCTAATTCGCCTCCGTAATCCTCATGGAAATAGCTCAGAATGGAAGGGAGCTTGGAGTGACAGGTGGCAATCACTTTTAAGTGTCAGAACAAACGAAGAAGGGTCAACGCAATCGAATCTCCCCTTTAGCTTATAATATAAACCCGGAGAGAGAAACTCATTTTAGGGCGAAATATTAATATTTACCAATCCCGAAGTTGTTCTCTGAAAGCTGCATGGTGACAAAAGGAAACCTGTTGGCAATACGATGAACGTACAATCCTGCAGTGCTCTGCTTTTGCTTATGTTTGGATTTACCAATAATTACAAATCGCACTTGCTTGAGTTGTAATCTTAGTGTCACAAAAGTTATTGTTACGGCTAAACTGCAACTGTGTCTGAGTAGAGACGGCTGTTAGTCTTTAAATTTGCATAGTAGCTCTTCCCAGTTTTTTTGAGAAGAAAACTGATATGCTTTTACAAACGGCTACCATTAGCCTTCATTTGGAATATTCAGCAAGGCTAAATTCAATTCAGCTGGCCTTAGCTAGCTGGTCGGTAGCATTTTAATGTAATACATTAAGTGGCTTCAGCCATTCTTGTTTTATCTCGAACTTTTCTAACGTGCACATCCCAGGTCTGAGGAGTGGTATCAATTATCAACAGAGGAAAGGAAAAGACTAAACCTTGTGTTTGACGATGACGGAGAATTTTGGTGAGTGCAATTTTTTTCTGTTTTCTCCCTGATATTTAGGTGGAGCCTTCTCAATTTGGAGCTTATCGACAAATGAACTATTACACGTGAAAAGCTTTTCCTAATGTCTAATAGGTATCAATATCGTTGCTTTATATTAATACTTTTCTATTTACAGGATGACAATGGAAGACTTTCAGGCGAATTTCACACGGATAGAGATATGCATGCTTACACCAGATAGTGTTCTGGAGGAGAACGAGAAGAAATCATGGAAAATAAGACGAGAGAAAGGCCGGTGGCAGGCTGATGCCACAGCTGGTGGCTGTAGGAACTTTATTGACACTTTCCACATCAATCCTCAAATAAGGTACTGAGAGAAATACAATGAAACCTCATTAATGCGGTCACCAACAGGCCACAAAAATCTGGCCGAATTAACGGGGTGGCTGTATCAATGGGGTTCTTTAAATAATGCGAAACTCATTACCAGTTGGTTTGCCTTTCTTCAGTATTTCTTGTCATAGCTCTAGAAATTTTCAAGCCCCAGACATCTGCGACTCCAACTACGCGATTTTCCAGTAGTAAAATTAGTGTGGATACAAAAGCGTATCCTTTTGACGGGAAACCGTGGTAGCCATAGCCAATGTGAACATAGCTAACAAACCAGCAATTTCCTGCCAATATTCCCTCCTCGTACGAAAAACTCTCGAAGAGAAAACCAAGAAGTGAACACTGTGAAAAAGCAATGCCTTTGTGGAACAGCATCATTCAAAACTGTCGCAGCAGGAAATTGCTGGGTGGATTTACTCTTTAGTAGTTATACAGTTTTGTTTTGTTTAACAGGGTTCAGTTACAAGACTCTGACGAGGACGATGACGAAGACCGCTGTTCAATTGTAGTGTCACTCATGCGCATTGATCGAAAGAGAACCCCAGCTAACGAAAGACCTCCTATTGGGTTTGCCATCTATAAGGTGACTATAAAACTGTTGCTCAGTGAAAGCAACTGTGCTCTGTAAAACGAGCATTTCCTATATATTTTCCAGAGGACTTTAAAGTTTATTATTTAAGTAACTGTGTTCAGGTTGTTACTTGTGAGCGTGAGACAAAGGGTAAGTTCTAACTCCCCGAAGGTAGTGGAACCCGTCACATTCCTCACACCACTCACTGAGGCACAGGGAGATTGGTACGAGCTTCTCCATTCAGCCACAACCTTGGGACGGAAGAAGGCTTATGGGAACAGCCCATTTTTGAGTTGCCCTAAGCCTCTCTATCAAAGCAAGGCCTGGTGCACAACCATTCATGTGAAAATGCGTGTGATTTGCAAATGAAATCTCATTTTCATATGAAAGGATAGGCACCAAGACTCCCTTTGAGAAAGAAGCAAAAGGATATTGGTGGTTATGAGATGGTCTATTGGTTTTTGCAGACTATATTCCAGCCCGGCAATTTCCCTCTCCTCCCCCTTCCCGAGTAATGTTGAGACTGAAAAACGAACACGAATCTTTCAGTGTAAGGATTTTTTGTGAGTTAATTGTTTAATTTCTTCTTTAATGCTAGATACCAGAAGACCTGCGTGACACCAAGGAGCGTTTTGACAGACGGTTTTTCGAGACTACCAAGGCAACAGCCATGACAAACTCCTTTACTAAACTAAGAGAGATCAGCTCTAGATACTCACTGCCACCAGGAGAGTACGTCTTAGTCCCGTCCACGTTTCACCCACGGCAAGAAGCTGAGTTCCTTTTAAGAATATTCTCGGAGAAACCGTATGAGGCACGGTTAGTAATCATGAATTTTTTCAGTTTAACTACCGTAAATTTCCTAAGGGATAATATCTTAGTTGAGAGTTCCAATATTTTCCCGAAATAGTTGTAATAAGCTAACTCAGTAACGTGTTTTTGTCAAACATGACAAAAGCAATTTGACAGAAGCGTGAGATATCAAGTACTTATTAACCAAGGGTGAGGTCTTTGCAGGAAAACCTCAAACTAAGGTTTTGTTGTATTGGCAGAGTGCAAAGTCAATGCAGAAAGATCGACGTTGGAGATTTTCCCGTAAAGACCGAACGTTGAAGGTTGCTAGTGATTTATTGTATGGCAATTGTTTCGCCAAAAATGATTGAGGTTGAAGTGGTTAAATCACCGCTTATGAACGCGCTTTTAAACGTTTCTCACCACCACGGATTTTTGTTCAATCTCTCTCCCAACCCGTCAACATTATCAGGGAAATAATCCAGAGCGTATTCCGTCAAAAAAAATGTCTTTATTTTGATTACGAACGAGATGAAAATCAAAACTGAATTTTTCTGTTGTTTTTCCAACTTGAGAGAATCAAATTTAAGGGACGTTTCTAGACTTTCTAAGAATCCGACAGGGATTTTGCCGTAATGCCCACGGACATTATGAGTGGTTGTTAACGCCCCACTGAGAAAAGAGAGCGAGCCATATCTCAAAGCCATAGTTTTTATGAAAGGACAGCAGCTGCAAAACCTTAGTTAGACATAACCCTTGCTGACGAGTTAGAATTTCAAGAAGAAAATTGTTGCATGCATAACTTTGAAAGACTTTTAATTGGCGCCTCAAAAATCGCCAATCAGAGCGCGCTTTATATCAGCTACAAACACTAGCCACATGATAAATAATTCAATGTAATAAATAACTAATAATTTCCAGGCAGTTGAACCAAAATTATCAATCAGATGTGACTACAGAAAGGTTTCTAGACAATTGAATATTTTTTTTGTGCGGATTGCAACGAATTTCCCTTGTCATTTTTCGTATCATTCTCAGACCGTTTTCATTTTTCTACATCGATCGCACAAAATTGTTTCTTGTACTTCGACATAGCTCCCCTGCAAGTCAAGAAACCAAGTAGCTAGCTTCCAAAGGGAGGAAGCATGTCCTGTGCGATACATTTTGTGTCTTCGACTGATTCAAAATCCTGGTAACATTGCTGTTTAAAGGGCGTGATTTCATAGTAAACATTTCTTTATTTTCTCCTCCTTTCGTTTTGCAGTGAAATTGACGTGGAAACAGAAATAGTAACCGTACCGAAGGTTTGTAGAGTTTAAATCGTTATGGGTTAATAAACATATGCATTTAAAGAACAAGGCCATCCAGGGAAATGTCGTGCGGCAATGTTCAGGAAAGGGTCCTTTAGGGCGAGTCTGAGCACCCCACGTCCCATTATCTCCAGTTCCTAAAACCAACGATTTTCCTACCTGATTTTATGATATCCCTAATCCCATTCATTTTTTCACCCAAATATCCTGTACTCCGTTAAATTTTTATCCAAATACCCAGGGAAAGGAGATTTGGTCACAATTTGGGCTGGGAAATGGGATTACATCCCCCCCCCCCCCCCCAACCCACTTTCAGGGTCCACAATGCTTGCTTTACCCCGCAGATGTAAAGAATCGAATGACGTTCATAAATTATAGTTCAATCCTTTTTTTTCCATCTTGCAGCTAACAATATGTGATTCTTGTACTATTGCTGTATGATAGTCTCTTTCCCTCTAAAATTGACTGTAACTTGTGTCTTTTCTTTATTTCTTCCTTAAAGCCTTCAGTTTCGTCAGAAGAGGCCGTGGACATCGACAAGCAGTTTTGGAAAACATTTCAGAAATTTTCAGGAGAGGTTGGTGAAAGCTTTTGTCTTTCTTTCCAGAGATAGCAGAAAATAGCCTAAAACATTTTATTGGGAAATATGGCGTTATGAAGCGGATGATGCCTAGCCCTTTTGCCGTCCAACTTAAGGTGGCTTAAAACAGTTTCCAGCACTTTCCAAGACTAAGATTTTGATAACTAATTATTACACGTTGTTATCATTTTCGTGACATAATAGGTTACCATAGCAACAACATGACCTGCGAAAAAACCTTTAATTATTGCTTTAAGGACCTACAATTTAAAAACGCCGCGGTGAAATTTTTTATACTATCAAATTTTGATAAGCAGGAAAAGACGCAACTTTTGGCAAAGTTTAAAAAAATTGTGTAAATAGAGTTCAGAGTCACCGTGCCGATTTTAATTTGTAGCTAATAGGTCCTTAAAGCTATAATTAAGGGTAGTTATTTTTGCAGGTCATACTGTTGCTATGGTAACCTATTGTGTCACGAAAATGATAACAACGTATTCGCTAATGATTGGGCAGTTTTCTGATAGCATGATTGTAGCATCAAGTGATAAAGAGTGGTTATAATTACCCATCAAAATCTAAGTCTTGGAAAATGCTGGAAACTGTTTTGAGCCACCTATTTTGGAGCCACCTTAACGCTCTTGACTTAAGTTTCTACATGCAGTTACTTCCGGCAATAACCCCCGCTTTGGTTTTCTTTCCTGTAGCAGGCACATTTTCGAAGCTAAATAACGATGCTTCCCGAGCACGGTACATTTCTGGCGCTCGGCCAAAACATGCAAAATAAACCTAATGGTTCATTATGTGCTCTGTCTGTTGGGGTAGTTAAGCTGAAATCTTTAATAGCCTTCACTTAATTTTCCACTGGACAATAAAACGCCTCTTGGCTTTTTCCAACTGGCAAATGACTGGTCACTTCAATTTACAGGATGGAGAAATTGATCAATATGAACTACAGGAAATATTGACCCTGGCGTTTGCAAATTGTAAGTACAGAAGCTATTCAAACGTTCCTTGTTTATATATTAAAACTATAAAATATGCTGTTGTTGTTGTTGTTGCTGCTGCTGCTGCTGTTATTGTTGAATGTTTATGGTAGTCAGTGTACTTTTTGCTTAACTAGAAGTGGCTAGTTCTCAGGCATTTCACCTATAAAATTAAAGAAGCAGATATTTCCAAATAATCACAAAAGCTAAACTATGCTAAAAACCGATCATGGAAACCGGGCTACCGTTTTTTTCTATATATATATTTTTAATTTTTATGTGATTATTTTTCATACTCATCTCTTGTTGTTTCATTTTGAATTTCAGTGGTAAATTCTAACTCGTTTAGTCTGGAAGCTTGCAGGTACATTTTCATTGTAATTCTGAAGATAGGCGAGAACACATACTGGCCAGTACTGGGCAAATCATTTCATCATCATCATAATTATTGCCCTTTTACACGCGTTTTCCTTTCCGTAAATAGGAAAACGACAAGGACAACAATTTGTAAATGCCTTTTCGGGTAAATCTACAGTTGCCAAACCGGTCCAATCTTTTATTACTACGGTTCAGGCTTTAGAAAAGACCACGAACCGTACCTATTGTAACTAGAATCACGGACACAAGTCTTAAAACAAATTTGCACTTTAATTTTGGCGCTTTTGCGCACACGCCAGACGTGAATACAACTTCACCTACCTAACCTCGCCCCCACCCCCCATACAATGCTGAAAACTACTACCTGCAATTTCTTCTGATTTTCAACATTGTATTGAGTGCGGGAGGGGGAACAGTAACAAGTTTTTAAGAGGAAAGCAGCACTTTTTTCAAACTTGAGCAGGAAAACACAGATAATTCGTTAAACTACATAAGTGTCCCAAGGACTTTTGTCCACGATTGCAGCTTGACGTTTTCTTTTGTTTTCCTTTCAATAGGAGCATGATTGCTATGTTTGATGTATCCTTTTATCAAAGATGTTATTTAATATAAAATGTAATAAACGTTTAAATATAAAGACGAAAAGTAAAATAAATACAAAATGGTGAAATGACACAGACATAGTTAGCCCATAGGCTTGTAGGCTGAGGCCTATAAGTTTTGAAAAGCGCTTTCAAGTTCACTCATGAAATAGACCACAATTGCAATGTAGTTTAGCATTACAGGATCCGTAGATACGCTGTCGCGATAATATCAAAGCTAATCAAGCTATTGAAAAGTTGGGAGTCTTCGAAGTCATCCAGATGACCGACAAACACGCAAATATCATGCACCAAGTTTGTACATTGGTCCATTCTGTGCTAGTCACATTTTGGGTGTTTTCCAAATACTCGTAAAATCCCCAGAAAACAAAGGAGAAAATTTTCAAGGGGAACATATACCCTTGCCCGGACCACCCTGAATGAATGAACCAACAAACACAGACACGCAAACCTGTCATGAAGAATTTTCAGAAGGTTCCGCATGTTATTTGGCGTGAATCTACTATGGTGCGCACATCGTCGTGCTTTAGCTTAAAAAAAAAAAAACGCTTAGAATTTCAAGGGATTTCTTGAGGTTAATTGTGTAAATCAATGTCACAGTCTGTTCCTGTGCTGAAGTAAATCAGTTCCATTGGATGCTTGCCACACGTAACTTATTTCAATGCCAACAAAAACGAAAAAGGTCTAGTGAAGATAACAATGAAGATCAATGACAACAAGAATCAACAACCTTAATGATCGTTTAAAGATAGACAAAACTGGAGCACTGGGATACAAAGAGTTCAGGGCGCTGTGGATGATACTACGCCAATGGAAGGTGAGTCAATAAGGCGTTCTTATTCAGTTGAAAAGCAGCTCTTCTTGGCTTCGACAGCTAGCAGATGTAAACACGACGTAAGGTGACTTACTGGCTGACTGACTGATTGGTCGTCCTACTGACCGATCGATTGATCGACCAATTGACTGACCGACTGACTGGTATATTTACTGAGCGCTCGATAAATGACTGACTGACTGACTGACTTACTGACTGAATAAATGACCTACAGACCGACGTAATGACTGACTGGCAAACTGACGGGCTATGTATAATTGCCTGTCTGTTTGTCTGTCTGTCTGTCTGAATGTGTGTATGTCCACCTATCCATCTATTTTCCTCTCTATTTTTCATATCAGGAAGTCTTCCACCGTTTTGACAAAGATCAAAGTGGAGATATGAACCTGTTTGAGCTTCGCGATGCTCTCAGTGCGTTAGGTAAAACCGTTACTATTCCATTTTAGTTTAAATGTTTATTGATTTCTCTTTTTTTTTTTTTGTTATCCTTTGTTTTTCACGTGCGTTTCTTTGCAAATGTTACTTCTTGTGTAGGTTATCGACTCAGCAACACAGCTCTTAGCTCCATTCATCTACGGTATCACAACAAGAAAGGCACCATCGCATTCGACATATTTATACAGATTTTAGTGCGGGTCATAGTCATGTTCGGTAAGCTAAACTGAACAAGTTAACATTGAATTGAATTATTGAATTATTTTATCTGCTTCGCAGGCGATGAAGTCTCTTGAAACTGATTGGTCAGTTTCGCAGTGATGTTATTGGCCGTTTCGACTTTGTGTTTTAGGATTGGTCAGTTTAAATATACTGTTAGTCAGTTGCGTCGGTTTTATATAGTAGTCGAAATTTGAATGTCGGTTTTGTTAAAATGAAAAAGTCAACCTTGAATTTGAACTTTTCCTGAACGGTTATAGTCAATAAAATTGCACCAAATCTAACGAAACAGTTTTTTTTTAAAAAACTGTTCAAAGTTTGTCCCAACTGGCGTGAGGTAGAGACCAGTTGGTTACATACAAGCATGACCGAGGAATTGAACTAGGGTCTACCTAGAAACAACTCCAGCTTAGTGGTCAGAGCGGGACTTGAACCTGCGATCTCCGGATTTGAAGTCCAGCGCTCTAACCACTCAGCCACTCTGCCTCATCCTCAAGAACTTAATTAATTAACACCGCCAAAAACGTTTGGCCAATTTATCGCTTGGCTCTGCATAACAACTTCCCGACGTTCAGATTCTTGAAACGTTAATTACGAAGGACAGTTCTTTCCAGGACTACATACCCTCCGACAAACGGCTTTCTTGACGAACTTCATTTACTCTTGGGACTAACTTAGAAACTATTTTCCTTTAAATGAACATTTTGATATTCTTAATTGCAGATGCTTTCAGGAATCACGTAACGAAACGCGGCCCACGAGCAAACAAGGCAGTATTCACAATTGATGATGTAAGTTTATCACACTTCAACAATTTACGAAGGACTATATACTTTGCCAATCTGATTCCCAGGCTCCCCAACACGCTCTATAATACGTAAGCTTTCTCGAGAATAGCCCTGGGCTTGAAACTTAAGACTGGTTTATATATTGTCGCTACGATCGCAAAAAGTTGGGCGATCGGGTTTCCGGTTTCTAGTTTCCGGTTTCCGGTTTCTGGATTCCGGTTTCCGGTTATAGCTAGGAACGCTAAGATCGTTGAGATAGAGCTGAAGTATCACTCAGCGATCGTTAACCTTGTAGCAAAGATTTCTATATGATCACAACAACTGCTGAATTATTCTTGCAGCGATCGGTTGAAAGCATAAACACGGCAGAGGCCGAGTCCATCGTGGTTGCCTAAATTTCTTAATCTCAAAATTCTAGAATTGGATACACATGCAGAGTTTGAGGGACTGTGATGTTATACATGTAGTTGACGTAGAGCCATGCATTAGGAAAATGTCTTTGACTACCCATATTAGAGTAAATTCTAGCATTCTGTAGTTACGGGAAATTTACCTCGAATTATCACAAGAGCTACAATCTCTCATCGAGCTATAAAAACATCAACTGTGAGTATTGAAACGGTATGGAAACGACTAACTGTCCCAGGAAATTTGAGTCCACAGAATGTCAGGACCATAGTCAGTTTGAGGAAAACCGAGGCACTTGCCTCGGTCATTTCTTTCTTTCTTTCTTTCTTTTTTTTTTCTTTTCTGTTTCTTTTTTGAAAGGGGAAAGTGAAACACTGCTAAATACCTAGGAAGAGAATTTAATTATGGACATTGCCCCAGTCGCAATGGTTTACTGGCTACAGCCCTGAATGTTGTGCTTATTAGCGCTTTTGTTACCCAGAAATGTTGTAAGTTTTGAAAGCCAGAATCTCCAGTATATTTCACTGAAGACCATAGGGCTATGAATTTGACCTACCGTATTACCAAATTTCACAAGCTCTTTCAACGTTTGGAGTCAATGTGTATCGGGCATGATGCCCTCTCGGCCAAAATGGCAAACAACGAACAGAGATGTCAGCAGAGATTCCTCTTTACTGCGCGCTTCAATAACATGCGGACTCTAAAATTCAAAGCTCAACCGACAAATGCGTTTTTTACTACCGTCAATCAAGTGTTGGGCGGCTCCTCCCACCTTCCGACTACTACCGAGCGCGCGGTAATCAACTCAGCGTTGAGCAAAGTTCAGACAACGAAACAGTACTCGGTAGTAGTCGGAAGCTGGAAGGAGCCGCCGAACATTTGATTGACGGTAGCAGAAAAACGCATTTGTCGGTTGAGCTTTGAATTTTAGAGTCCGCATGTTATTGAAAGGCGTAGTAACATTTGATTAGCTTTGTGTGAATATAATGCTTTGGTTTTGAAATGATTTCTTTGCAGTTCATCGAGTCTGCTTTGACGGTATGACGACAAGAGTAAAGTGACAGCAACACAATGAAATAGTTTATAAAAGAAACAGTACGTAACTGAATGCAACGGAAGGAGAATAGTGCGAGTCTGCATGAGCAGATGCAACTGAGAAAATCGGAAACTCGCGTGCGGTGGATTAAAAAAGAAAACCGCCAAAAGTGTTAACTAGGAAAATGTCTATATATTTTTTGTTGCTCTCGTGAAAAACTAGCAACAGACACATTTCGAATAACTTGCAAGAGTTTTTAAACTTCTGTATTTAAAAATACGAAATATCACTTAGTTTTCTAGCTTGGCTCATGTGCTTTGTGTGGAAAAGTGTTTAAGTCATTTTGGAGTTAACCAGTTCTATTTTAAGAAAGAATGGTGTAAAAAATTAATATCGACAATAATTTGAGATATTCCTTGTCATTCATTTTAGAATGTATGTAAACTTATCTTGTTGATTACGCTAACTTGGTTCGTTATGCAGTCTACTTCTCAGAGCCTCTCGTCTCGGAAGGGGAAGGGAGAAGTGCGGGGGGGGGGGGGTGGTATTCCTTTATATGAGCTATATAGGTATATGCGGCCCCAAAGGGGTATGGTTTATTAGCCGTTTCGGTCATAAATAGGGTATCGGTTTTGGCCATTTTGGTCTTAAATAGCGTATGGTTCTTGCACTACAGTCAAGAATTGGTTAAGGGTTAGGTCTTAAACAGGGTAGCAAATGTTTCTGAGTATCCCCGGGGGGTTGTCATATTCTCTCTGGGTAATGAGAATTTGAAATGTTGTGTCCACCCTCCAAACGACAACCTCTCATTAAGCCCACCGCTTTTGAAAATGTTTGACCTCACACTTCTGTAGTCGTGTTCTTAAAGGTCTCTCTATTTAACATCATGTTTATTCTTCCGACGCGCCAAAGAAACTTGAAAGACTTCAAGTTTGGTGTCTTATAAAATCAAGATGTCTAACTGTCTACTTTCGAGCCAGCCACGAAGAATCGCTGAAATTAAAAGAGAAAAAATACAACTGTACAGTTAATATTTCGGTCTGAAGTGAAATAATCACCATACCAAATATTCAATCAGAAATTGAAACAATTGGTTTTTGTGAACATTTTGCTCCACAGATAACAGTCTTGGTTGGGTTGAAACTGACTTTTCTTAGCACAAGCCCAACAAGGAGAGCAATATTGCCGCGGTTCTGGCCCTCTCTCTGTCACGCAGCGCCGAGAGTTGCGTTGCGTGACATAGCTGGAACGGGACAAAAAAAGACTCTCTGATATGAGACAATAAGACGATTAGTGAACGTGAACAACAATAACAATTATTGACTTTCAATTTTATACATTTACCTAAACACAAGATCGACAAAATTACATTGCATACCTACACTTTTAAGTCCAATTTAATTTAAAAGTGAGGCACTGTCAGCTCGAAATTCGAAATTAATTCATATACCATATGATTTGTATTACAGACAAAAACAAAAATAACAAATAGTATATAACTACAACTCAAAGTGGGGGGAGAATTGTCTCCCCTTGTCTGTCCTACTAAGGTGACAATCTCGTGCCCAGCTCTAACTCTGGCGCGTTTGGTCACTGCTGACCAAAAACGCGCAGGCTCTGCGAACGAGATTTTCTGAAGTGAGTAAAGTTAATCCATGATAGTACTTTTCAGTTGCCTTGAAAGGATCAATTTTTAAATCTAGATTTTTCCCCTTTCACTGTCATGATCTGCATAATAGAAAAAGTGTTCAATGCTGCTGGTGTGAATCTTGTGAATCTGTAAACTATGCAATATGTTTACAGAACTTCAACCTTAATTATTTGATTGCTGTGGACCTTGAAGGAAAAGACTGCGAATTAAGGAGAACCTTTCACAGACTCCATTAAATATAACAAAAAACAATACTTCATCAATCAAGATATGACATTTCCAAATACTGGCATATGAGCATGCTCTGCCTTGCTTTCTTAATGACAATAAAAAAATCCTAGTGAATAGTAAATTATATACTTCATCAATGAAAGCAGCCAGTCTTTTGTTAATCAGCATCATAAAGATTTGCAACGCCAATACTTTTCTTCTTACTGCTATTTACAGTGTAAAGCGACGCACAACTTCATCTAATTGCTTTTCCCTACTCTTTGAACTCTTTACTGAGCTGACTATGAATTTACATATATAATTAAGAGCAAAATGAAATTACAACAGTTTACAAAAGCCTGGGTGCTTTCAAGGAAACATCTGGGCAGTTCATTTCTTTATGGGATTTTAAAGGGGCTATGTCATAGATGGCATATGCCAATCACTTAACCTCCAATCAGTCATCTTCGTTCATAACCATCCCTGTTTCATCTCAGTTTATCAATAGCATGGTGTTTCTCTACCTTTGTAAGCTAATATTCTCAGGTTTCTTTTGATTTGAAGACAGCTGTACACATTGCTAAAAAATTACATAACTAATAGTTGCATAGCCCCTTTAATGCTAACACACCAGCAAAATATAATTACCGGCAACTAAAACGCTTTTTGAACACTTGTAGTTTCAACATGCAGACTCTCCCTACTGGTAACGAAATAGTTTAAATAATTTTTAAAAAATTATGTAAGTTGCTTCCTAGACTCCCATCTACACACCTGTTTGACTTGTCACGCAATCTTCCTCCTTAGGGAAGACTGCGTGACAAGAAATATGAAGGCTAGTTGCTTTCATGAACTAAATTCTCATGACAACCATGTCTGGCTTTGTTTGTGACCAAGTGAGGAGAAATTGTAATGCTGATCATTCCCAGAGCAACAAGGGTAACAGACTTATTGGGTGAACAGGGGCGGGGGGGAGGGGGGGGGGCAAAAGACATTTACCGGGGGGATTAAGATAGCAGAAAGTATAATGAGGTGGGAAGGGGAGACAGAAATTGTTTTTCCCAAGATGAAACCCACCAGAATAAAATAAGAAAAAAATCCACAATACAATGAAGTTTGCACTTGAAGAAGTGCAGAGGCACGAATCAGCTAAGTGAGAGGAAGCCCCACGTAATAGCTCAAAGTATGTGAAGCAGGGCGTCCTGCCCTAGGGTGTGGGCTGCAAAACAAAACTTGTGCTAACAGAAAGAACAAAGTATTAAAATCAATATTTTCCCATTAAAACAATGATGTTGTACGACTAGAAGGGTTAAAAAAATGCATGGATGAGTCAAGTAACTATGTGTAAATAGTCATGAAGCCTTCTTCACAGCAATTATTTGAGAAGTCAATTGACACAATTTCTTTATATAATTATGCTGCTACAAATAACAGCTCTGAAGAAGACTACTCAAGAGGGGAACACGCTAAGTTTAGACAACTGAATGCTCCATCTGACACTGCAAACCACTTGTTCTCAGTCACTTTGTCTCTTAATTTTATGAACTAGATTAAGTTTTCTAAGCAAGAAAGAGTAAAATATTGATATATTGTTTAAAAATTAATAACGTTATGCAGGGATTTAAAAGCAGAGTTATTTTCAAATAGTTCTCTAGCAACACATGCTGTTTGAGAGAGCAAAACAAAAACACAGTTTGCAAAAAGTAACCAGGCCTTCAGAGATGCATACAAATTATGGGATGGCCCACTTTACTCTTTTTTCAACTTGACATGCCACTCACAATAAAAACGACACCAATGCTTATCCCATTTTCTCACTAAAACCCTGGTTTCTTTTCACAAACATGCTATTGAAGTGACTTATCATTTCCTTTAAATGTAGCTGTTGCTTTTTGTTTCTTTTCTTGGCTTGCGCTGCTTGTAGCCTGCTCAGGAGATGTAGGTCATTTCATCTTCCTTCTTCTCACTTTAACAAGCGAATCAGCAGCTTCAATTCTTTCTTCGCAGCAGCAGTGACAGTGGCAACAGAGTTTTAGGTCGAGAATATTGTTCGTTTGTTTTCTTTTTTTACAAAATGTCTTGCCTTGGAAATAAGAATAATAAATAGTTCACAGGCTTTGGTTATTAAGGTCTTGTTAGACATCCACTACCATCTTCTTGTGAACATCCATATTACCAACAACCTGCCAACAGAAAATGACAAAGAAGTAAATAATTTAAACCCAAGGGTATCTCTTTGTGTTTTCTCTGAAAACTGGTGTTTCTACAACCATAGCAACAGTCATCTTCTTCAAACAGTAGATGCTGAAGATGACTGCCACTTAGGTTGTTGAAACAACAGTCCTTTTCAGGACAAAGCTTCGCCCAGACTATAACACTGTACGACACAGTAAGAAGATGTTTGATAACTGACATAACTTTACACCTTCACAGACAAGCCTTATTCATTTCAAACTTACTGCAAAGTTGCTGTAGATGGGAAACCTAGGCACCAAATCTTAACCCTTTCTGAAGGATGTTCATGAATAAAGACAGATATCAAATATAATTTTGGCAGAAAACTGAAAAGCAAACAATCTTCAGAGGTTTATCCAGAGCTGAAAGCTACAGCCACCTTACACAGCTCAGTAAACAGTGCAACATGGGAGTGCAGCTCATTTGAATGGTCACACTCGCCACCTAGGGTTCATCCACAGGCTAGGAATTGAAGTTTGAATCACATTTACATCTTAGAAGAACTAATTTAGAAGTTTGATTCTGGCAGTGAATAAGGTGCTATTCAAACAACAATTCAATCAGTTTACAAGACTTACAGCGCAAAATTCACTAAAAGAGATTTTTCCATCGCCATCCTTGTCAGCATTTATTACTGTCTTATCCACAATTTGTTGAAGCTGAGTTTCTTTGAGGTTGTTTCCTACCATCATCTTTAGAACTTGGAAGAGTTCTCCATTTGAGATGAAACCATCATTATCCATATCGTATATCCTAAAGGCAACTACATAAAAAAAAAAGACCAAAAATAAGTACATTGAATTTGGTGCTGAGCATAATAGCCTTTATTTCGTGCATAAGTAGAGGACCAAAATTTAAGAGAATTCATTTTAACAACTGCAATAACCTTGAGTGCCATTTAGTGTCTCTAATTTTACAGCTTTGCTCTGAGTCCCTAAAAATCCCAACTTAATGCTGCAAAAAGAGAGTGGTAGAACATGGCATTTTTTTTCGTTATGTATAACAAGTCATTGTTAACAAAAATCTATTGCCTCAGTCTGGTAGTGCTGACAAATTCAAAAGTTCAGTTTCTGTTTCAAAAGAAAACAAGTATGTATACAATAATGTATCTAGGGTAACTCACATTTCTGAAATTTGAACTCTTTAAAATTTAGTGACAATGAGTCACATAATTATGTGACATTTTTTTTTTTTAAATACACTATCTACATGTAGAGGACGTAGTCCACATAATTGTGTCACATATTGTTTAAAATAAACATATTAAATTCCTCAAAAATGTTTTGTCAATTAGTTACTTGTACCAACTGGCTGAGGCAGTTAAATTTTGGAGTGAAAATATATATTTCAACAAAAATTTGACAGCTAGTCTAAAAGCAGTGAATTTCTTTTTGAAAATAACTTTTTAATTAACAATTTCTTTTGTCCGACAACAACCTCCTTGACTAATTTTGTACTTGCTACAAAAACGTGCATTTGATAGATTGAACTGATTCACCAGAAACTGCAAAAAAGTTTTCTGCTTGTGTGTATGACCTGCAAAAATAGGACCACTACTTGTAGTTTTGTAAATTTTCTGCAGAACTTTAAAGATCATGAGAGAAAGCCTTGGGAAACAGATTACATTGAAGATATCAACACTGTGCTACCGGCAGTTATCTCCCTTCTCAGACAGCTGTTCCTTTAGTCGTATATGCTGAAGGTAAATTCATTAAATACAAATGTAAATAATTTTATAATGTTATGTAAATTTCACCTTCATGTGTACTTACATTTAAGCTTGGATTCTTTGTCACCTTTTACACTGAACTGTGAAACTCCTTCTATGAATTCTAACAACAATGAAAAAAAAAAAAACACTCAAGTAAATAATAAAATAAATGTTATAAATTTAAACAAACAGTACATGACAAATAATGATCTTTCACTAATCTGGTTCACTAACACTCAAGATCAATCATTCTTAACTATGGTTAAATTTTGTTAATAAAACATTTGGAAAAACATTCCTGTCAAAATGCGTCACATTTGCCATGGAAACATCAAGTTATAAATACAGTGGCATGTCTCATCAATGAAATAATTTCCAGATAAATTTCAGAATGATATGTTTTCACAGTTTGATAGCAATTACAAAAAAGTTAATAAAGTTCTGCTCCCCCTGGTCTGAATAGGGTTATTTATTACAACAATTTCTATCTTCTTTCCCCTAAGAGAACAATCATTAGATCTTAAACATGCCCTGTTACTGACACCTGAAAAATTACCCTTCTGAGCCATGTAAACAGCTGAAACCCGCTATCTCGAACTTTTAAGGGAAATGAAAAATAGTTCAAGATGTCAGGGTTTGAGATAGCTGACAGTTAGTCACAAATGAAAAAGTATATCCGAGAGAAATTGAATTGAGTTCAAGAAAGCAGGGAATTTGCTCAGATAACCGAGTTTGAGATAATGAGGCTCTACTACATGTACAGTCAGGGATGTCACAAGTAGATGGCTCCCAGTGCAAAAAGTGTGTTCTTCATGATTTTGGCTGGCTACCCTGCTGTGTAATACATGTACTTCTGATTCTTTCGACAAGAATAAAAATACAGCCTGCTACTTCAACAAAAGCTGACTTGTTGTTTACGGTATAAACATGTCTTGACAAGCCTGCTAGGGTGGCAAGAAATTTACAGTGTAAAGATTTGTACCACATACATAAAATTAAAGGAAGTTGTACATGATATAGTGGGATACATTTAAATCTCATTTATACTCTCTTCTTCAAAAGAGAGAGGTTCTCATTTTTACATCATAAATTGATGAACGGCATAATATTCATGGTAGCAAATAAAGATGTTTTTGTTTACAATGTACACAATGTAGGTCTGGAATATTGCCTCAAGGTTGGTTTTCACTAGGCATAACCACAAGCATAAATAACATAGGCAGACGCAGTGGTGTGCTGCTAAGAAGCACCTTTTGTTAGGAAATTTTTCTAACATACATGTATGTCACCACCTAGCAGCACCTCACTGCGTCTACATATGTTGGTTCATGCTTATGCGCTACTGAAAACCACAATGAGCGACAAAAGTGCTGACAGAGACAATTTGCAGTAAAATTATATTGAACATTTACCCCCTCTCCCCTTACCCCTAAATAATGACGATATTTCTCTTTCTAGTACTGCACAGACCACATCATTTACAAAACATTGAACTGGGGGGTTGAGGGTAGCTAGATGCACATGAAATAGAATGAGAAGTTAAAAATGGCAAAGTGTAATTTTCTAAAAGTGTCTTAAAGTAACTACTTAATTGTCACCCATTGCAGCCTTGATGAGAAAAGCAACACCACAAAAATTTAGAGTCAAAGTATCTCAGATAAAGAACTTTGTTCTTTGTAATTACAAGTACATATAACATATAAGGAAATTGTAATAATAAATACAATGTAGCTGACTATCGTTTTGACCATCTGAAATTTCCTCAATGGCTAAGAGCTGAATTACATGTATTTTCACATCAGATATCATTCATGATCGTAAAAGAAGACTGCAACTCAATCATAAAACATTTTGCCTCTTTTAATCCCCAAATGTTGTGGTCAATTTAGACCAAGAGGGAGTTAATTAATGAGTTGTGTTCATAGATAAGCCATTTATTGCCCAGCCTTGTCTTGTCATTGAACTCAAATTGCATTAGTTCATGAACATGGCATGACTAGACTGCCCAACAAAGATACAATAACGATGAGCCAACAGCAACTTCAGTTTAAGCTGGGAAATCAAATCAAATCAACTTCCAGCAAATAATCTAAACACAGTGGTAGGCCTTTGTAATCAAGCCATGCTGAAAACATGGAAAGATCAATCTTGTACATAATTTATATACCAATGAAAGAAATTCATTACTAAGATCGGTTATAACAGATTCTTTGAGTATATTGTATTATTTTTTTTTCAAGCTACATGTACACTGAAGCATTTTTATCACTTACTAGGTAAGGTGTTCACTTACACACATGTACAAACTTGTAGTGTGCATATTTTACAGTACACTAGAGAATTCTAAACACAATATTTGCATGAAGTGTGTTTTTTTTTTTTTCTAATTTTGACTTTTATTTGTAGCTTCTTTCAATTAGAAGTGTCCGAGTGCCACCACATGCCCCACACGTGAAAATTAAAAATTAAAACACATCCTGACTCCTTTGATTTCACTTTACAAACAAAATATTCCAGTGCTTTCAAGCCATTTCCTTCCTTATAATACTGTTACTGCTCCAACATTCTGGACAGATGGTCACTATAGATGCTACTTTTAAAGCAGCAAATTCAATTCAAAAACCTCAGAAACAAACCAGAAGATACTAATAAGTAACATGGTTATGACCACAGTGAGAAGTCAATCAAAACTGACCAATGACCAGCACGGGTGGAAACAAGCATTTTGGTTTTAAGTGTGAAATTGTGCACAATTATTGCTTGGTCTACATGTCATGTTTGACCACAGCTGTGAATTATTCATAACAAAGGTGAGACTTGGTTTATTTGTAACTAAGATTATAATCAAATGGAGCCCTACAAGGTGTACGAATAAATAAATGTAAATATGGTATATAATCATTTTTCAAAAAAACGAACACAGAGAAACTCACCATGCCAGTGAATTACAGTTATGTAACAATTTATTCCAGAGAGAGATGGATCTTTTCAAGATCTCTTCTTTCAGCATTAATGCATTTTCAGATTATAGTGAAGGCATGATTTCAAAAAGATTTCAATTTATCAACTAGAGAATCTTGTCTATAGCCAAAAGTTACATGTGAATGTAAATTATCAAAACTGACACAGGCAGAACTAAAAGGATATCAGAAGGGAGAAGTCATGTTTTGAGCTAGGAAACAAAGCCCAGAACAAGTCAAGAATAACTTGACAGTTTACTGAATATAAACCTGTTTTCAAAAATAGGTTTCTCTTATATATTAGATTCATATATTAGATTTATGTTTCTGTCAAAAATTTATGACCGGAAATTTAACAAAACAATCAATAAATTAATTTAACATACATGACATTTGACAGCAGGAATTCTTCCTAAGAATAATTTATTTGTTTACACTGTACCTCATAAAAGACCAGTTTAGCCAAGTATGTGTATGTGACTCTATGTACTTTTCTTGAAACTTAAGCTTGGCAACATGTCCTGTATGACTTTATCTTAGTTCATTCTTATTATAAAATTTTACGTATTTTTAATTAACACATGCGCAATTTACATTTCAGATAAAGATGTGTATACAGAAACCAATTAAAGGTTTTACAGACATACATGTGTACGTTCATGTAATACATGTTTCATTTTTACAATCAAACTTCCTTGTTTTCAATTAAATGTTGCAAATGATCAATTTTTAGTGAAATACACAATGTAAACTTGTGCTGTAAACCAGCAACATAATTGTACTAGACAACAGTTTAAACAGTGGCAGCAAGTGATAAACAACATTTGGTCAGAGTGGATGACTGCTGACTAAAACTGGCCCACATCTGATAAAATCCTAATTGTGGTTGGTTTAAATAATTTACAACCATGTAGCTGCATGGACAAGTGCTTCTTTTTCCCACTGAGCAAATTGCCATGTTGAGAGGATAATTTTGCTTGCCTGGTTTGACAATCTAGGGAACGTTTTTCTTATAAAGAAGTTCAGTTCAAATAGTTTTGCCCACCTGACTAAACCAGTTGCCTCCTGCTGAAAACCTTAATAAAACCATTGTACATGTAAGAATTAAACATTCTGATTGGTAAAAAGCTCAGATTATGGCACTATATTCAGTGTGCTACATGTACATGTACAGCTGTAGGAGGTGAATGTAACATATTAATTTAAAGCTTGGTTACTTAGCTACACCACCTTTGCCATGTACCCAGGTAAACATGGCAGATAGCGAAAGTGACCAGAATATCCATTTATAAATTTGAAAAACAAGCCCACTTTATTGACTACATGTATGGAGAATTTTAAAATTGTTAACTTTGGCTTTACACCAACAATGTTTTCAAGACCTAGTATTCAAAGCATAAAAATGGTAGTTAAAATTGTACATTGCCAGTCATGACAAATTGTGTCAGACTGAGTGACTAAACTTTTTTGATGTTCTAGATGATCAGTAAAACTATGCACAAAGTCAGCAATATTGAAACAAAAGTGCCTGAAGAATGTTCCTTTTTTTTGTGGTGTTTATTTGCTTATTTTACAATAAAGTCATGTTTACATTGATCAATGCAACCAATTTATGAATTTAAACTACAACAACAATGACATATTTGTATGCACAAAGGAACATTTGCATCTGCGCTTTCATGAATTAGTCTAATATTTTGTAGTCCTAGACATTCACCTCTACAAAATAATTATACTTATTATAAACAATTATTTGCCTCAGGTTCAGTGAACATTCATTTGGTGAATATTTGTAAACCTCAATGTTGTCTTGGTATTAAATATTCATGAATGATCACTTGGCCTTTGGTCAATAACTGTTAAATATAAACTTGGCAATCATATTGCGTGTGATACATTGTAGGTACAATGAATAGAGGTATAAAACTTCCATTGTGTTAAATTCAACTGGGGATAATTATTAACAGTGAATAGCTGCCTTGCTAATTAACAAGGGCATGCCTTCTTGACTCGCTTGTTAAGAGACAACTGACTCAACAAAACACTGAGAGCATCCACTGTGCCCAGAAGGTTAAGTCTCATTCAATCTCACAAACAATTCACATGTTAATGTTCCTTGGCTAATAGCTTTCATTCTTAGCTGGGTAAATTTTAACCAGTGTGGACACAAGAAATCTCATAGATGAATGCGTATAAGCTCTATGTCGTCGACAAATCAATTTTGTTTCACATTTGCATTAACACAACACTGTTTCCTCCATACACGTATCTTAATAACAATTAGTAATTATTACTAATTGTTATACGCTTCGCTGTTGCCTCAGTGACAGCAATAAACTATGCAGTAAGGCATAATTTGGAAAAAAATTGCGTTGTATACAAAAACAAAACTGATCTGAGTGAAATGTGTCAGTTTGTAATTTACTCCTGGACGTATTAATACTCAAAATTTGCTCAAAATGGGTTTTAATTTCATCCTCTTTTCACCAGGATAAACATAACATGTCATAAATTTTTAACTTGTTTATACTCATTGAACAGTTTTAGCTTTTGGCATTTTATGCAAATTACGCAGGCCACGGAGAAACCACCTACTAGAATTGTAAACTGAAATGAGAACTCAAGATGAGACTAACGGATTACCCAATTTTTTTTGGTTCCAATGGCAACGTCAAAGACGTGAAACTTTTTTAAACCTGACTTTTTCCATTCCAAAAACAAAATGTAAATTCTCCTGATCGTAGATTGCAGTGCGCATCTGTGCGAAAGATGATATTTTTTCTAATAATATGTAAATTGACACTATTGGAATATTAGTCTCAATTGTAACAAATTTTCATGTCACATCAAATGGGTTGACGCTACATGTCAAAACCAAACAAAGTACCAGCAAAAAAAAAAATGGGGAGAACGATTTTTATGCTGATTCAATAGAGCCAACATCTACGTGTATCAAAAATTTAAATTTGGAGCCATCTTCAGGAATATCATAGTGAAGTTACATTTCAATCCTATTAAAGATGCTAAAGCTTTTAGCTGGCAACATCTACATGTACAAATAGAGTCTCTCCTGTCCTGTTTGCACTGAAATTAAATGGATAAATGCTTCCTGACCTACACTGAGCGCACATAGTGAAAATACACAACAGTCAGCCAATATTAATCATGGTATTGGTCCCTCTTGAGCCGCACACAAAGTGAGTTTTGCCTGACTTTTCGCGCTCGACTGATAACAATAAAATGCAATATTTCTCACCCCCCAAACACAGCTGCTCCATGAAAAAATTATGCTGAACTTAGATAAAAACAGCGGATGGCTTGGACAGTGTTTTAGGCAGTTCATATCCCTTATAAGCTCGAGTCAAACCATTTTAATTGGACAGCAATTTCTGTGCAATTAGAAACCGTGCTACCATATATTTCTCAAGTCCGTTGGAAGGCAGGTGACGGACAAGGAGAGTTTAAAATTGTTTTCGCAATACTCGCGAAGGACAAAGAAGACGAATACTTTACAGTACACCTGATCTAAAATATCGCTAGTTTCCCGTAACCGTTTCTAAAAATTCGATTGGAGCTGCAGAAACACCGGAAACCACGCTCGAAAATTTCAACAAAAAACTAAACTTGGGAGTTGCTGGGTTTGATTGAAGATAACGTGACACATTTTCAATTAGCGATTTAAGCACAAGATCCCAAATAATTGGACGGACCATTTTCAAGGAGAGTGAACAACAGAATTTAGGATATGACCATGCCAATGACCGCTCGATTTCTAAGTGCAACACTTGCAAGTATTTAAGAGTTGCAAACGAAGTTATCGCCCCGGATTCGGCTAGCCATAGCAAACCGGGTTCGCAAGCCGCATACTTCCTCAGTGCCTGATCGAACGATATACAATATTTAATAAAACAGTCAAAAAGCTATATTATTTCTAACCTTTAAAGTCCACTTCTCCATTTCCATCTGTATCGAAAATATCAATAACTCTTTGAACTAGTGGGTTTTGTTGTAGCTCTGGAAGCGACATGAACTCCTCGACGGAAAGAGCGCCCGACTTATCCAGATCGAGCTTTCGAAATCTCTTTCCAAGTCGCCGAATTTCGTCCGCATCAACTATAGTTTCAAAGAAAGATAATTATCATATGAGTTGGGCAACTGAGAGGTAAATCAATCTACAGAAACTACAAGTTTTCCTCAATCTAAGTACAACAGACGCCCTCTATAAGATTAGTAAGCGTAACTTACAGTGAGTCACCATGTCACCGGGTAAGGAAGCCTCGTTGCCCTAAAACAGAAAGCGTATACCCAAGATCAAGAAATACAACTTCAAGATGTTCACATATTGCTTGGGCCTAGGTTAACGACATGCACTGAACAGGCTGGTGTGTGTGTAAATAGGTGCCAGAAAGCGTTCACTTCGAATAATTATTGCTGCAACTACAAACACTAAACATCTTGGAAAGGCAAGTTCAAAACTAGGTCAAGGACAGCGACGACGAAAGGCGAAATCTCGCCGTTTCATCGCTACACAAACACTAAGCAAATCAACACAAGCGAAAGTCCAACGAAGCTGCTCCAAATGTCAACAAAAGTCCAACAATATCAAAACTGGAATATTTATCTCTCTTCCCACAGCAACAGTTCGCAGCTTTGGGGTTGCTTTCATCGGCGAGAAAGTTTGCCGAGATCCGGACTCGCTATCGCACCGGTAAGGCTAGGAGTTTGTCGAAAAGACGTTTAAACCATCAAAGAAGGATCACGTACCATTTGCGATGAGTTTTCAGGTCCTCGTGAGACGGTTTTAAGTTTTCAAATGCACCGATCCAAACTTTGCAGGTTGGTTAGTTACTTCGAAGAGGAACCCCACTGAAAGGATAGCGCCCAGTCCACGACCGTGTCCTTGAATTGCATCCGGGAGATTGGAAACAAAGTACTCATTCCCAGATTTCTCGCCAAATATCTCGGCCCGTGAGATTCATGAGACTTCAATGGCGACCTCACACGCAACAAGGTACTGTGATCTTTAATTTTTCTTTCTGTGTTTATTCACCTATTTACTTCGGTTTCACTCGTATTCATTGTGTTTTAGCATTGCGATCGGTTTGTTCTTTACACTGCGTGGTCACTTATCCTATCTCATTGAAGATCTTACGTTCGACACGTGTACTTAGCTGTTTTGACACCGGTTTTCGCTTTGGGCTATTTCCTTTTTATGCTATCTCCAACGTCGATCGGTCGGATGCAGTAGGCTATGTGCGCCCATCTTTTCAAATTTAATTTAAATACATTTCAATTACCAAGTCAAGTCAATTATGGTCGCACGCAAGCTTTACATTGGACAGAGCTCTTCCTAGCTGACATTAAAAAATCTCTTTGCTTTTCATACCCTGTTAGGATTTTTTCGCTGTTGTTGCTGTGGATAATTCCAGAGATCAATGCAGTAGACAAGGGGAACTTTAAGAAATGTGATGACTGTAGCTTTTGCCGGTGGGTAAAATTAATATTTGTATATAATTTATGGTATGGTTAATATATCAAAGGGTGTTAATAAGCTTCTTTAGCAATTTAAGTTTAAACAAAAACAATACTTCTAATTGTTATATGGACAGGAATGTTTCACTGAAAAACACAGCACTTGTAAAATTCATACAAAACTACATTGGAGACCTGACTCGTGTATTTTTCGTATCACTAGACTAGTGAGGCTAGGATACTGATGACATCATTTCCATTCCAGCTTTTTCACTGTTGTTTGTGCAATCATTGGTGTGAAAATATGCTCAGATATTTGTCCACAGACAGTATCTGTGTCAAGAAGCAAATGGTTTTCTGAGAGGGAAGCTTGAGGAAAACTGTGAGACTCCAGGAACATATGTTGTCCAAGGACAAGTATCCGAGCATATTTTAAAGTCAAGTGGAGGCTATTGTGTTAATTATCCTTCGAATAATACACATGAAAAAATTACTCGATTCTGATTGGCTAAGAGCAGTGCAGTTCAAGTGTAACATCAGTGCAAAAAGTGTAACACCAGTGCAAATTACGCATCGAAATTGTGGATTATGATTGACTGACAGAAAATAGGAACTTTTCTAAGAAAATGATATCACATAAAATGATGACGAAAATTTTGTGCTGAAACTTTGAAAAAAGTTTCCTCAAATGAGAGAAAATGGCTTCAAGAAAGATCTTCTGGCACTTCCTCCACGCAAATTTTTTCATGTTTATATTATTAATAAGTAATCATACGGTTTTTCTCATTCAATTTGGAGTTAATTTGCACTTGTGAGTTTTTCAAAAAGCTCACTCATGCAAATTAATTCCAAATTGAACTCGAAACCATATGATTTCCTATACAAATATTTTTCGCAACATGGGGAGTTTTGAAAATTGGGGAATATTAAATTACTCAGATATTCCCCAGTTTTAGCTGGAGTATATTCAATCACGTGATGCATTTGGACCAATATAATCATGTGCAAGCAAAAATATTTGCGGTAGATTAATGTCTATGTAATTAAAAGAAAATTACATGGTGGATTGAAGGTATGAATTTTTTTCTTCTTGTGTTTGAGTGTTAAAAACAACATCAACATGCTCAACCTGTCGAAAATGAAATTCACTTCTTTGCGCTACCATGTAATGTCCTCTAGATGTATGATGCAAAATAATGTTACAATCATAAAAATTATTTGAATGTCTTATTTGAAAATGATATTATTCCATGAGAAATATGTTGAATTTATGATGATAGATACCCAATGCTATGATCATCTTTCACCTAGTGATAAGCCCAAGTTGAATAATTATTGTTTTCTTTTAACAAAACAACCATGAGATATCAGTAAATCTTATTAGACTGGTATTTTTTTAAACAAGTCCTAAGAATGTAATTTTTGTCAACCATTATTGTTAAACATGGTAAAATTATATTAAAGTTTTCTATGAGCAAGTAGTCAACAAGATGCAGCCACATTGCCTAAGGCTCGACTAAAACAAGGGCAAGTAGTGTAATTGTTTTAATTAGCAGAAAGTTAACCAATTTTTTGTATTTTTAAGCCTAAAATTAAGAACAATTTTCAGCTTCAAATGCAATGCACAGACAACTCTTGTCTATCAACAAATAGAAAATAATGATAGAAGCAATCAGATTCCCAGATTTCCAATTAAACACAGCTGAGTGGTTACTTATGGCTGATATCTAATGGTTACTAAATCAGTCAAAACTCTGGAAATGTAAACTATTGTTCATAACTTTAACTAAAGGGATGCGAGATGTTTATTGTTTGAAGCATTCCGAAGACCTTGTCGAAAAAATGATATTTCCAGTTATATTTGACACAAACCTTTCATTCAAACAGTAAAATGCTCTTTCTTTAGCCAAATAATTGTTTATCAAAGTTTCACTGGCGCGTCGCTCACGTTTAGTTATTTTCTCTTCAAGGAAAAGTTCTGTGTTTCGGCATGCATTGGCAAGTCCCTTGCGAGATGTTTATTGTTTGAAGCGTTCCAAAGACCTTGTCGAGAAAATGATATCTCCGGTTATGTCTGACACAAACCGTTCATTCAAATGGTAAAATACTCTTTCCCTGATGAAAGAACTGTCTATTGAAGTTTCTATGGTGCGCCGCTCACGTGCACGTTTTGTTATTTTTAATTTTCTTCAAGGAAAAGTTGTGTGTTTTGGCACACATTTCCAAGTCGCTTGCTTAGACCATGTTAGCTTTATGTCGAAAAAATGTCGGTTGTGTTGTTTCCTCCATGAAGATGGGATTATTGTTGAAGCGTGTATCCCCGGTTCTATTTGACAAAAAAAAAAAAAAAAAACACTCAGGTAATTAAATTTTCGATTTAACGGCAAAATACTCTCATTTTTAATTAATATTCAGTCAGTTAATTTTCTGTCAAGTGCGTTTCAACTAACATTTTGCTATTAAGTCTAGTCTGAAGGCGTATATATACTATATATGTGTATGTGCGTATATGCATACGCGTATACCCGTATTGGGCTGACGTGAATTGCGCATATATTTTGGTTGGCATATATCTGAGCTGCACTGTACTGTATGTTATTCTCTCAGGATTCATATTGAAGCTGAAAAGTATTGAATAAACGTTTTGTATTTTGTGCCAGTAGAAAAAAAAAGCAAGTCAGATTAAGTAGTCTTGATTACTTAAAATTGCCAGGGTTGATCTGTAGTCCTGTACTACTCACCGTTATAGCCAACTTGATAGCACCTTATGATCTGTTCGTGCTTGTTATATAGTAAATGACTGAAACTGAAACTGAATGTTACTTTTAATTTTGGGCTTAAAAATACTAGGTAAACAAGATTGTAGGTTTTGTGCTGTAATCCTTTAGAGTATCTAATAAAACAATTAGGCTACTCACTCTCGTTTTCAATGAGCGATAGTCAACTTAGCCACATCTCAATGAATATTTGCTCGCAGAAAACTTTCTGGCACTCGTACTCTAATTTTAAGATAACTTAAATTAATTTGTAAGTGGAGAGAAAGTTTGAAAAAAATTCACTGCAGGTTTTTTTTTTTTTCCATGGTGCTCATTATGCCTGTGTAACACTACTGATTAGAACTGATTATGACTAATAGCCAATACCTTTTGCAGCTGCTGAGAAAGTTTGAAAATAATATCTTTTTTTTTTTTTTTTGCAGGAATAATCGAGCAATCCAGCCTGGGGAATCTCCATATTCTGTGGTCAAAGATTCAATAGTGTTCACAGATTCTTCTTTTGATGTTAATATACTAAACAAAAAATCAAATGTATTGCTTAGTCTTAAACTTGAAACTTTAGAGAAGAACACAGCTAGGTTTAGAATAAATGAATTGAACCCAATTAGACCAAGATATGAAGTGAAAGATGTCTTAATTCAAGAACCACGCACTGTAAGGTAAGCAGCAGGTTTAATATGTTATTTGCACATGTACATGAACAAAATGCATGTAGTAACAAAAATGACAAAATTTTGTTGACAATATTGTGAAATCTGCCAATAGTTAGGACCATATCTTAAATGGCCAAGCTGATTTTGCTTTGACAAATTTGACTGAAATCATTTCGGTCCGGTGATGGACAAAACACTGACCCCTAGTCCACGGACTACCCTAATGGACTACCCAAACGGACTACCCAAATGGACTACCCTACGTGTAAAATGGACTACCCCTAAAAAATACTATTTCAGATGAATGATATGTTAAGAATTAAGCTGCGATTATATACTTACACTGCACGAAGAATGCTTTTCTTTTCGGACCACATCGCCTTCAGCCACCATTGTGAATAACTATACTGAATAAAACAACCGCTGTACACAAAAAGCATAGACTCAAATCAAATGAAATATTCTGTGGACAACTCAATCTTGCTCCCACGTGATTCAGTAGCTCAGTCTTTCTCGAACAGACAAAATAATCTTCAGGATGTTACTCATGATTTGTTTTGCTTGTTTTGTGCCGAAAATTATGGCACAGAAGCAGCTAGTCTTCTGGTTTTTTCCTGAGTGTATCAAAATGAAATAGAAATGGGAATGAGGATAAAGCTATGGGACAGCAAGAAATTCCAATGACTAAGCTACAAAAATTCAGAGTGGAGTGGAAGCAGTAGTATTCTTGGCTGGCCTGGACTATAATTATGTGGAAATTTTTGTGGTTTGCGAGACTCAGTATGTGGTAGTCTATCAAAGCTTCCTCCTCCTTTATTACTGGAGTATGGACCAATTTGAAACAGTACACTTGGACAAATCATCAACAAAGTCGCTATTAAGCCCACTATGCCACAATATCCCAGAGACTGTCCCTTTAGCAACAGCAACAACAACAATAACAACAACAACAACAACAACAACAACATCTTTATTTTCTAAATAATTCAGTATAGTTATTCAAAATGGCGGCTGAAGGCGATGCAGAGCGAAAAGAAAAGCATCCTCCATGCAGTGTACATGTAAGTATATAATCGCAACCTCTTAACATACCACTCATCTGAAATAGTATTTTTTTACTAGTCCATTTTAGGGTAGTCCATTTGGGTAGTCCATTAGGGTAGTCCATGGACTAGGGGTCAGTGTTTTGTCCATCACCCAACTTCATTATTTAGCGTGCATTGCTGGACATATAAGTGGAGACAAAATCATGCTATATACAATCCTGTACATGAAGCTTGCTATGCAATCATGATAAGTTTAACACATTATTTTTTGTAATCAATTCCTGATTATGAGTGATTAGACCTGAGTGATTATAGGTGATTTGGTAAGATAGGAACACCCTTAATATTTTACATTGTATTCTAGTTGCTTCTGCTTAGTCTTTCCAATTAGTTCCAAATAATTATTGAACAGAACTATGAATAATGGTTGCTGTATTTAATAGTTTGAAATCCAACGTGATTAATTCAGCCAACAAGGTTTTAAAGGAACAAGTTGTGGTGTCTGACAGAAGTGTATTTACAGCTATCTCTGAATCATTTTCAGCAATCAAAAACTGAAGCAAGATGATGAAAGTGTTCATGTTGGATTCAATAACAACAGCATTGTGTTAACATTTGAGCCCTTTCGCCTTGACTTTCTGGTTGACAATGAAGTTGCTGTGTCTGTGAATTCAAGAGGGCTGATGAATTTTGAACAATATAGGGAAAAACGGTGAGCTACAGCGGTACATAAAAACAGTCACGTTGATGTTATTAATAACAATACTGTGCATACAGGTAAAATCTATAATATTGACTGGCAGTGAACATAGCTTTGCGCCGCTGCTTCATCAACATTTTTCGTACAGTAGTACTTGGTGCTGTCTCGAGATATTTATGGGACTTGCTGATTTTTTTGGCCCAGAAATCCTGATGCCTTAGTGTTATCAGCGCTCAACTTTCAGGAAAAAACCTTGGGGCTAGCTGGCCCTTATAATTTTCAGATTAAGTCACCAGAAAGAGTATTTCTCAATCAGTGAAAAGTGTGAAACGTTAGTTGGCAGTGAAAAAAATTTGGTCACATTGGCAACCCCAGCAGTCGTAATGTTGAGCTCTGGTTATAAATCTTATTGAAGCCCCTGAAAAAGAATCAAGCACATAAACAGGCATTTTATGGTTTGTAAGTTTTCAAAGATTTTTCAAAGTTTAAAGCCCTACCAAACCACATCCATGACTGTATGTTATTTGATAATATATAATATATGCTGGTCATTTTTTAAATCAAATTAGGAAGATACCCATTAAGAATGAAGAAGATGATGATGAAGGTCATCCTCCTGGGGAAAATGAAGAAGCAAACTCAGATGAACAGTCTGAATCAGTATGAGAATCATGAACATTTTCTTAATTAAAAGTCATGGAGTGGATAGAGGTCTTGCGTGAATCCTGATGATCTTTTAAATTGGAGATGAAATACCCTGCTTTACGAACTCCTGCTCAATATGGATACTTTGATGTTAATTGGATACCTACTGTACACTACAGACCTACTTTATAGTTTCAGTTCTTGTCTTATACAGTTTTATGTAGTAAAGGGTTCCACTGTGTAAAATTAATAAGACAACTTGGGCAAGTGTAAAATTAGTTTCCAGTTATGTTTTGTGCTCTTTACCATGAAAGTAGATTACTGTACAATGTATATTGGCCACATAGTTAGTGGCCTGCTGTGGTTTGAAAAGCAATGTATGGGAGCATATATAATGCTGGGGTGTCTTGCTTGTAGCTGAGGTACATTCACTAATCATCACTGTAAAAGTAAATGTGGGGAAATTATTTTGTTAGGAGGATAACAGTGAAAAGAAAGAGGAAGAAAGAGTAGAAGAAGAGCAATGGGAGGAGAACTTTAAAGAACACCATGATTCCAGACCACGAGGTGAGTTATAAAATTTTATGTGTACCAGTTATATATCAAGAAGAATCAGCTTTAATGTAAAGTCATTGGGTGTATTTTGGTAGCCAATGTGCAACCCATGCCTCTTAAAAACCAGGAAGGCGAAGCATGCGAAGAACAGGATTTCTGTACCCAGGATGAGTTACGCGTACATATAAACGTACATGTCTCCAGCTTGCGGGTTGTGTATCGATCTTCTTAGCTTGTAGTTTGTGATGTTCCTTCAGTAAACAACCTTGACTTTTTGTTATTATTTGTAAGTTTTTGGTTTTGATATTTCAAGGTCCTTGCTCTGTTGGTTTGGATATTTCCTTCCCTGGTGTTGAACATGTGTATGGAATCCCTGAACATGCAGATAGTTTAGCTCTCAAGAATACAGTGTAAGTTTTTCGACACAAATGTGCCATTTTGAAATAACAAATTTATACTTATTATACAAGCTTTGTGTATAGTTAACCTTGGCATTGATTCAGTGTTCAAAAAGTGAGTTTTAGTTTATATGCGCATATAAATTAAAGGGACATACTCTCTACTATATCTGCATTTGATATTTGAATGATGGGAGTCAGAGGTGTTGAAAGAGATTCGGTTGCTGCCGTATCACAGATGATCATTGTGATGTGCTCCTGTATAGCCTGTTTTAATGTTTTTGCACTTTCATGTTAAAAAACTGATGTGACAAAAACTTAATGATAAATAATTTATTCATAATAATGTAGAATAATTAAAATATGTACTAGGTTGGATCTTATGACATGTACATGCAATAATTTTGAAATGAAGATGGGAACAACCCAGTTGTAATCGCAACTTGAATGATGTTTACAACTTTTACTTTAACTTGCGACTTACAGTACCGCTCAAAAGTAAGTTACCACCTCTCGTCTCGTTTCTCGCGAGACGAGAGTCTCGTCTCACGAGAACCATTGAAGCGTATATTTTGGAATGAATTACAAGCGATTAGCTTGCGAGAAAATGATTAAATTCTCGCGACGCGGTGAAGTTTATGCCACAAGAACATCTGGTTTTGCAGGCTCTTGTTTCACACGCCACTTCAAGGGAGCCAGCTTTAACTTACAAGCGAAAAACTTACATGAAAGTGATGAAAAACGAACGGCAAAGACGTTCGCCAAAACTCGAGTTCGGCGGTCGCTTTAATTATTTCATTGCAGCGTGTTGACTTTGCGTAAATATGAACAACAGCTTTTAAGTGGAAACTTGCTTCATAAGACCCAATACTATCATATTTGTTGCAACGTATTGAATGATTATCACTACATAATGATGGTATCATTGACGTCAGTACATTATAAAATAAAAGTTACGTGACTGTAACAATTTCTGAGAAAATTAGTCTGCTGGCAGCTGTTTTCTTCTCTAAGGGTCACTAGGACGAGTGTCTTGTCATCACGAATGCAAAAGAGCGGTATGGCATTGGCCGCATAGGGAAGAAGGCGGGAAAAGGGTGGTATGGCCGAGTAGGGAAGAAGGGGCACGCTCATGTCTCATCCCATTCCCCTTTAGCCAAAACGTCTCGCCTCATAACCCCTACTGAATTCTGAGAGAAAAAACAGACTGCCTGCAGTCTAGAGAAAATAAAAAGCTTATTATATCTCTCAGTTAGTACGCACACTGTGATTGGTCGATTAAGCGAAAAAAAATTCTATTGTACAGCCTGATGAAATTTACGGCTGTTTTTCTTGCCAAAATGTTTCGTGATTTATCGCAAAGTGCTCTTAACTTTTTTAGCAAGTAATAGTTTAAAACTTTCTTTTACTTCTGAAATTGTGTAAAATTAAAACCTGCTAACTATGTAAGAGTCACTTAACAACGATTTCAAGTTGACTCATTTTGCTTTCGAGGTGCATCAGAAATTTCAAGCCGTTTCGCGTGAATAGAAATCATTCCTGAACCCATCAGACACACAGTAGAGATATAATATATATTAAATATAATATCTTACTAACCTCGTGTTCTCAGTCTGTGCTGTAAGTTACAGATCCTTGTTTTTCCCTTCAATTTATGGCCTGCACACTTTGTGGTCTGTAACTTACAGTACGGCCTTTGAACTTGGTTAGTACGAGGTATTTAGAGTCACGAGACAAAACTATCAGGGAAGCCAGGTGGAATATCACAGAAGTATAAATTACAGGTACTTCTACTTACTGTAACATACATGTACTAATTCTTATTCTTCAGTGGTTCAGAGCCATACCGCTTATACAACCTAGATGTGTTTGAGTATGAGCTGGAATCCAGAATGGCACTTTATGGTAGTATTCCTGTCATGATAGCTCACAGGTGAGCACCAGCAGTCAGTCAGGGAATTTCTTTCCAGTGTTATTTTTAATGATTATATTGTGCAAACTGTGAGAGGACAATTTTGCTGCGCTTTACGAACGTACCAATTTGGGCAGCATAGAGCAACGTGAATTATTATGCACTAGCTTTTCAAGGCAGTGCAGACTTCAAATTAATGGAAGCACCTGAAAGCTTTCTATATATATCACTAGCTACCACAGCTCACAGTTAGCAATAATGGTCATGGCTTACATGTAGCTTTTGCAAAAAGTGCATTTAAGTCTCTGCAGATCTATTATTTGTCAAAAGATCAAAATATTGTATGGTTACAGTAGCTAGGATACATATAAGTACAGGTAACTAACTTTTGTATAAGTTAGCTTTGCTACATTTTTATTGGTCCTCAGCTTTTGCATCCTGTGCCATATAAGAAACTTTGGAATACCATTTTGCCTGGATAAAACTTACAACTCCATTAAATAGACTGAATTTTATCTACCAGCTTTCTCCTTAAATATGTATGTATTTTTACTTCACTTTTATTTCTTGTAATAATTATGATTTGTAACCTCATAGTGCTGCACGTACGGTTGGTGTGTTTTGGATGAATGCGGCTGAAACATGGGTGGACATTTCCTCATCTAGTGCAAGAAAGGTAGATTTTGCAGTCTGATCTGATTTTACTTTTTTTCCCTTTCATTCTGCCTTGAAACTGTCATGTAAGTTGCCCTCAAACCTTGAAAATATACCCCTTCTGTTTTATGGTTAGGAGAATCTAGTAACAAGATCTGCCATGTGTAGTAGCAGATCCAGAAGTACTGAGGAGAGGTGGGGGGGGGGGGGGGGAGGGGGAGGTGAGGTGGCAGTGGTTGGAAGTGCTAAGCTGAGGGATGGAAGCAAAGTGAAATAGTTCATTTTTGCATGATAGAGGGGGCCTGGAACACGAAGTTGAAAACCAAAGGGGGGCAGCAAAAGCCCCTTGGTCCCTTCCCTAGCTATGCCAACGACATGCCCCCTCCCCCCTGGAACAAATGAGGGAACAAAGTGCCCAATAAGGAGGTGCAAATGAAGCTGCCATATTTGAGAGTTTGAAATGAATTGATATGTCAATTGAAATTCAAAATTAAAAAAATAAATATTAAGAATGTTGATCAAGATTGAAGTGTGTCTGCTAATTTTATGTGAGTTGGGATGAATGTGAAGGAAATAAAATGTAAAATCTTTCAAAATAGAGTAAATATAACTAATAAGGCTAACACATGTTGAAATATTGAACAAGCCACTTTTAATCAAATTAATTTACCATTTACAGTGAGTGAAAATTAAACCTAAAAGTTCAAGTCTAACCCTAACCATGAAAACACTGTTGATTAACCATAAATAATGTACTAATGAAACCCTGGATTTATTTAGTGCAATATTATTTATTAATTTTAGTGAGGATTGTTAGCAACATTTCTTTTTATTTTTCTAACATGTTTTTAGTTGTTTAAAATGATTGTTTAGCTGATAAGTCTATAATATTATTATTTAAAAACTTGAAGTTTTGTCAAATGCTCTAAAACTGTTGAACATTCTTGTCAGAAACAGCACTTTAATTTTCAAAGCTGACTTTTGAGATGACCTTCTATTTTAACTTCTGTTTGGAAAGAAAAGAGGTGTCTATTTTGATGTTTAACAAACTAAACTTATTTGATAAATCAAACTGCCCAGATAATTTTCTTTCAGCAACCTTCTCAGTTAGGCATGGCTTGATGTCTGAAAACTACATGCACAACGATGTAATCAAAATTTCCGTGGAGCTTTGGACATGACTCTAAAATAATTCAGAATACAGAAATAATTCAAGGGCCCACTGAAAACCGCCATGGCAAGTTGGGTTCCCTTGTTTAATATTATAATTAAATAAAAAATAAAAATAAATACTCTCAGTGGTCAGCTGGAAGCTTAGCCCTCCCTTTGTATTCCACTGTTTTTGTTTTTCAGTCCATGTTAAACTCACTGATGTCATTTTTCAAGGGAAGTGAAGAAGTCCCCCAGGTTGACACCCACTGGATCTCGGAGAGTGGCATCATCGACGTGTTTGTCATGCTGGGTCCAAAGCCTCATGATGTGTTCTGCGAGTATGCTTCCTTTACTGGGACAACCGCACTGCCACCTGTGAGTTTGATTCAAAATACCATTTCTCCTTACTTGTGTCCATACAGTTATTTTAATGTCAGTTCTGAAAATTTAACGCTAAATCTGGCAAAACAGTAAAGTATAGGTGAAATATTCAGTTGGCGATTATCAAGCAAGGCATTGAATGATTGTATTCATTGGTTAGAACTTTACAATGTACATGTGACCATGTTTGTTGTTCCAACAGATGTTTGGAATTGCTTATCATCAGAGCCGATGGAATTACAATGATGAGGATGATGTAAAAAAGTGAGTTTTCATGGGAGTTTTTTTTTTATTATTTCTCATTCTAGTTTTACAGGGGTTTCATTAACGTTTGAAATCAGCAAGAGGGAAACTAAGAAAACTTTCCCTAGGTAGTCAAACCAGGCGGGCAAAATCATCCTCACAGGTGGTGCCCGGTCCTTAATGAAACCCCTGATTTTAGGGAGTGCAGTAAATCTGCAGCCATAATGCCAATTGACTCATGTACTTGTGGTTCTCATGCGCTAAACTACGTGTAACAGACATAACTTGTTATTTTAAGTAATAAAATTAAGTGTACCTTCTGAATCGGTCATAACTTTTGACAGCTGAGTTGTCTTTTTTATTTTATTTTATTTCAGTGTGGACAACGGTTTTGATGAACACGACATCCCTTATGATGTGTTGTGGTTGGACATTGAACATACTGATGGCAAGAAGTACGTTGCTCTGAAGCTAACTGATCTACTGAAACCATTACCATGTTAATGCAGCTGCTTAATGATTGAGAAACTAATTTGTTATTGAATTTAATGCAGGTATATGACTTGGGACAAGCTTAAATTTCCCACTCCTGATCAGATGCAGAAAAACCTGGCAGCAAAAGGTCGAAAGGTAAAAAGAATATTGTGAACAGGCTTCGACGCATTATCGGGGGTTTAGAAACACCTTGGTGGATGTTTGCTTACCTTGATGAGGGGTAAAGCTGTCGATCTGATTTTGTTTTCATTCTTTATATTTTTTCTAGATGGTTACCATTATTGATCCTCACATCAAACGTGAAGGTGGATATCACATTCACGAGGTAAGTTGATTGTGAATTCCTCAGTCAATCAATCAGTCAGTCAGTCAGTCCAGTCAATCCGTCAGTCAGTCAGTCAGTCAGTCAGTCCATCAGTCAGTCAGTCAATCAGTCAGTCAGTCAGTCAGTGCTTCATTTAACGTTGTAAAATTGTGTTCTTTTTATTTGTTGTTATGCATCATTTATTGTGGCGTTACTTTTAACTTCATGTTTCTGTTTGAATATCGTAGGAAGCAACCAGACTGGGATATTACGTGAAGAACAAAGATGGTGGTGAATACGAGAATTGGTGCTGGCCAGGTATACACGTGTAAAAAAACTACATGTACATGTAGAGTGGAGTTTTACACAAGTTACTGTGAACGGTAGTGCATCAAACTCGGCCCTAATATCTTTGAATCCTCGTTCCCCTTCACCAGTGGTCGAGGAGTGAGTGAACTCGAAAAATTCCGATCCGAAGTCCAGAAATATCGGACTTCCGATTGAATTGCACAGCTCAGTAGAGTCCCTGATGCTTTACTTCTGGCCAGTTTCACTTTTAAAACCAATCAAAATCGATCCTGTAACAGAACTCGCGAGAGTCTTTTTTTTTTTTTTCGACAAGTTTGTACAGTAAGAAGTGAAGACGCCAGGTACGAGATTAATTAGACTCCAGGGGCCCGTTTCTTGAAGGTCCCGAAAAGTTTTTGCACCCGGAAAGTCGTAGCAAAATATCAAACCGTATGATTACAGAATGGCTTTATCCAACCCTCTTAATATGAACAGAGGTTCTCTTCATGAAAGAAGTTTCAGGCGTATACGCCTCTCTGTGTTTAGATACAGATTAACTAGAAGTGGCTTCGCGGACCCGAAAAGTTTCCGGGGCTTTCGAGAAACGGGCCCCTGTGATCATTAAACTGAGCTAGTCTTGCAGATTTCATGACAGCGCTTATCCCAAGTTTCTGTGGCATGAAGCATCACATCAACTACGAAGTATGCATGGCTATGAACATCGATTTTACTTTCTCTCTTTCTTAGGCACATCATCTTGGATCGATTTCATCAATCCAGAGATTCGCAAATGGTGGGCTGGCAAGTTTGCTTTAAACGAGTATCAGGTACTTGAATTACTTAACGTTCTCTGGTTCAGTGTCTTGAGGTTTGACACGAAAAGGCTTTATCTCATGTTGATTTTGTGAGAAAATATTCTGAAAAAAAAATTGATGCATATTGCCACAGCTTTAAGCAGCTCTACCTGTTAGTCGTGCTGATAGCTGTTGATATTTCCTTAGGGCTCAACGGAAACCCTGTTTACGTGGAATGACATGAATGAGGTGAGTGTTAAATTGTAAGCGTGCGTTCATTGTCGAAAAGAAAGTTGTTTGCGTCACCCTGTAATACCAGGGTTCCGCAGGATAAAGTGTTGGCGATCGGTATATATACCCATAATTCATAGCGGAAAAAAGGACAATTCTTTAAAAAGCGCTCATAAAAACAGACCGAAAAGCTCTTAAAACTTCAAATAACCTATCATGCACAATGTGGTTATCACAGGGACAAATATTTTGCCTAAATATGGCTCTCCCTGTGTCTAGTTCGCAAGGTATTGTGGTAAAATGTGCAGCCGCCATCTTTTTTCTTATAAGGTCAGAAACATAGCAGGTTTTTGAATATCAAGAATGCGGGAATAGCATTTTCAACAAGAACTGCATTCTATTTTGTCATTTACCATTCTTGCATCTTCTTTCTTTCTACATCAGCCATCCGTTTTCCATGGCCCAGAAATAACCATGCACAAGGACGCGCTACACCACGGGGACTGGGAACACCGCGATATTCATAATGTCTACGGCTTCTACCAGCACATGGCTACAGCGCAGGGCCAGATTGACCGCTCCGGGGGTAGCGAGAGGCCGTTTGTTCTCTCACGAGCATTTTTCGCGGGCACGCAGAGAAACGGTAAGTAATGAAAGGCAAAAAAACAACTGATCAGAAAACGATCTCGTTTTGTGCACAAAACCTGTGTCTAAATTGACATGATTTCGTTCACCCCTCCCCCATCTCCCCCCTCCCAGATTGGTAGATATATAAACAGTGCAACTTGACAAAAGACAAACCCATCATTGTAGGCGTCGAGACATTTTTAACCAGTTTATATCACGGTGCTCACAAGTTAGATAATGCATCTGGGGCAATAAAATCTTTAGTGGAAGAGCTATTCGTTATCTGAGAAGTGAATGTTGCGAATAATTTGTTTCGCTTGTGCAAACTAAGCGTTTTGTAACTGATCCTTGGGTTTCAGGTCCCATCTGGACGGGTGATAACACAGCGGACTGGGGACACCTGAAGGCATCTCTTCCCATGATTCTCACGCTTAATCTGGTTGGGCTACCGTTTTCTGGAGGTGAGGTACTTTTCAATCAACTTTAGTGAATGCTTGCCCTTTGATGGCAATACAGAAAAATAGATTACTTCTTATACGGCACCAGAAACTGCAGTAATCTAGAAGATCATCATGCGAGTGAGAACTTTCATTAATTCAACTAGGTTGGGTTGTTTAAGGGCTAGAAAATTCCTCCCGTCAGGAAAACGGCTTTCCAGTGGATAACGTTGTCTTCATGGATAGCACTATCATCTTTGCTGTGGACCTAAAATCGAGGGAAGGAAATGAATTGCCGTAAAATAATTGCAGTTCACAGACACCAAATGTTAGGAAGCAGTATTGAATCAATTATTTAGTGTTAGTACAAGATTCGAGTCAGCTATCCAGATTGTTGGTTTGCAATATAGGCATGCGGTGCGTGCAGAGAGCAATGTGGCTTTTTAGATATGTAGCTGTAGAACTTAACTTGTTACCGAATCATTTGGAAGTTCTAAATGTGACACGATCCTAGTTTAATGGCCTTACCTTTAATTTCACGAGTCTTCTGTTACTCAGTGGTGGAGCATCTGGACAAGGAACCAGAAGGTCTCGGGTTAGACCCTCTGTGTCAGGCACACAGTATCCCTGTGTGACTGACAGAACTTCTCGTAAATCTACCGGGCGTTAAGCCCATTACCGTTTATTGGCATCAGAAAATAAGTTATTTCTTCCGTGCTTTCAGCTGATGTTGGTGGATTCTTCCTCAATCCTGACTCGGAGTTGTTGGTCAGATGGTATCAGGTGAGTCCAGTTTCTTCCTGGATGTGTTCTGTTTGGACTTACCGTCTTCTGGTGGTTGGTTGTTGTCACCGTTGTTGTTCCCTTTCAACTTAGGACGGTTGGAAAATAGTCAGACTTTCACCAAATCAAATAAACTCGCTTGTGGTTGAAATGATTGGTGCCAGTACAACATGATTTACGTATAGCCGTTGGACAAATAATTTTTAAGAATTTATCGGTTGGTTATTGGTTTTGGCGACACTTACTTTTTCCAAATGTAGAAGATTTGTTAACTACTGTTTTATCAAATAAACCAATTGCTTTTTTTTGCCACATGAAAAACCCGAAAAATTTGACCTCGCGGGAATTTCATGTAATAAGAAAACTGACTAATCAACGAACGATTGAACGAACTTTGACGCTAATGTGCGTAAACTATGACAACATCTATTTACTGGATCAAAAAACATGTATTTTGGATGGCAGCCCCAGCATCCATGTTTTAGAAAGCTCGATAGATTACGCCATCTTATTTGTGCTTTAAAAGCCAACCTGAAGTGATTATTTTGTTTTGGGTCACGAGACACTACAAAAACCTCTCTAACAGCTTGTCTTTGGCCGGAACTTTTTTAGGCTGCTGCCTTCCTCCCATTTTTTCGCGCTCATGCTCATTTGGACACCAAGCGTCGTGAACCCTGGCTGTACGAGGAAAATCACAAGAACTTAATCAGAGAGGCTGTACGTCTGAGATACTCCATGTTGCCCTACTGGTACACGTTGTTTTATCACGCTTCTGAGACAGGAACACCGATAGTAAGGTCAGGGATGAAAGATTTTCTCTTTAACAAATTGACGTCAGGTTTTTATGCGTCTGTCCTCTTATTGATGGTAAATTGCGTCATAACATTGTCAAAGTGACGAAATTTATCATCAATAAGAGGACAGACGCATAAAAAACTGACGTCAATTTGTTTTTTACAATAACAAGACCCCAAAATGGTCAAATACCGTGAATAAATGAGGGGACAAGACGCCGTAAACTTGCCGTAAACAAAGATAAGTGTATTTTATTCAAAATGACGCGAACATTCTCAATATCTTTTCTCGCTTTTTGCTTGGCTAATCAAAAAAGTCCATAAAATCTCATTGGCTAAGAAGTTGACAGTTTGACAGCCGAAAGTTGAACTTGAAACCTTGTATAAATTAAAAGTTTATCCGTCTGTATTCTTATTGATGATAAAAATAAGCCAATCAGAGCGCGAGAAACTAGATAGTTTTTGTAAAATTATCTTTTGCTGCTCATGAACAGCGTATCTATTAACAGAAATATGTACTTGTTAAGGCTGATTTTGCACACTACGGTTTTGGCGGTCCAATTTTCCTCAAATTTGATAGGAAAGTGCTCGCGGGGGTAACATGAGCCAGCGTAGCAAGCGTCCCCGCACGAAAAGCGTTTTTTCCACATTCTGGCCGTGTGTAAATTGGAGCGAGAGCAAACTAAATCGACACAGGGTGGGGCAACATTCGGTCGATTTATAAAGGTCTGTGGTTTACAACTGTACAATAGATTTTACAGATAGAGCCGATTTTCAAAAGCCTGTACGAAAGTTATTACAAATTGGGCCGACATTCAAAAATCTTTGCATGGCATTCTCTGACTTTTGCACATTGTGTCGATATGTTCCGTGCACATGATTCAGATCGTGTTGTGTAAATTGGCTATTTTAATCGTAGCCTGTAAATTAACCTTTAGACATCTTAGTTTGTAGCATCGCCATGCATTTTTTACGAGTCCGGGTCTCCAGGGAAATTCAGGATACAAATGTACATTGACACTACACACTGAAATGTTTAACAAGTTAGAGTTGCCAGCACAACAGTGACTTGGTCAACGCTTCAATCCTGGCGTCCGCTCTATCAAAAGGGCTTCGCACCGATCACCCTCTGCCATTGCGTCTCCTATACAATTGTACTGATCTCAGGAAAATTCTTGTTGTTTCAGGCCCTTGTGGGTGGAGTACCCACAAGAGAAAAACACCTTTGCGATGGAAGATGAGTTTTTACTTGGTAAGTGCAATGCTTTCTCCCCTTGTAGGGAGTTCATGTGTTGCTGTGGTGTGAGGTCGGCCGTGCTCTTCTAACAAGCCATATTTTAAAATCCATTTTTAGGAAGAAATCTTCTCGTTAAACCAGTGACCACCCAGGGACAAAACTCCATTGATGTTTACCTCCCAGGCAAGGACGAGGTAGGTAGCTGTTATTTGCGGGTTAGGGTACGTGTTAACTGCAAATAAATGTATCGACTGTTTCGGTCTTCAGTTCAAAAGAGCAATTCTCCTGACGGATAGCCATCCATTCCTTTTACAGTTTGTTTTGAGAATTAAAAGGATCTACTTTTTTTCTCAGGAAGAGGGAAAATATTGTTCAAGAGCTCAGTAGACAGCAAGTCACTCTGAAGTATCGCGAGCTGAGATACGAAACTAGCTAGTAAAATAGAATAAAAAAGGCGACCTAAAGAGACTGAAAATGGTTGAAATGTTTGCTTTAATTTCAGTTTTGGTACGACTTACATGATTTCAAGATCTACCGAGGAGAGAATACGATTTATGTGCCCACCCCTCTCGAGAAGGTAATGTAACTAAACACGAGCGTAGACTTGACTGTGATTTCACTCGCGCGCGTGTCTTGTCTATCTTACAAACAAATCGCGCGCGTGTCTTGCATATCAACCAAAAAAAAATAAGTCATTGAAGTAATTGAAGAACACCATAACGAGCCGTGACTGTACGGAAACGAAAAGTTATTTCAAACATCATAAATGGGATTGAAACCCTTCCTGATTTCCAAAGAGGTATGGAAAAAAACTCTAGAAAAGAGAGAAAATGAAAGAAAATATATAATTGAAGTTGACCGTTTTTCTTTGGGCTGAATTTTAAAATCGGGTACCATTAAGTTGCGCGTCAAAGTCCTCTTTACTACTCACGACTCGAACGATTTTGCGAAAACGACAATTTCATCTCTCTGGTATGCCATGTGTTATTTTTTTTTATTTATTTATTTTTGTTTTCTTCCAGATTCCCTTGTTTCAGCGTGGTGGAAGTATCATTGCAACCAAACAAAGAATTCGTCGCTGCAGTGCTCTTATGCACAATGATCCTTACACTTTGACGCTGGCCTTGAACCCCAATGTAAGGACAGATTTATTTACCGTGTATTTTAAGCATGTTGCACAAGCACTTTGTCACTGATAAACTAACAAACAAACCAACAAATCGAGGTCTATCAATAGTCAATCACAGTCTGCTAGAAGCTATGTCTAAATAAAATTATCATTTAAAATGCGGCTACATTCATCAACCAGGATCACTTAAACAACGCTAAATTTAGCTTAGGAGAAAGTAACAAAGAAGGTGGCAATAATGAGTCACATGGGCACAGGGGTCGAGATTGGTCCGAAGCTAGTGTATTTTTCAACAAACACCATCTTGTACCGCCTTGTCTTGCGTTTGAAATTCGGTGAGTCATGTGGCAAGATTTCCGCACAACCTGGTAGCTAATTAAAAATAATAACAATAATAATAATAATAATAATAATAATAATAATAACAATAATAATAATAATAATAATAGTAATAATTAAAAAAAAAAAAATCCGTATCTAATCATGATATCGTGGTTACTACAACTAATACTAATACTACTATCATCATCATAACATTAATTAACATATTCCATACAAATTGGTATATACAAGGTAAAAGTAGGTAAAAGAAATAAACTATTAAAACCTATTTCAACAGTGTTTACATAATGGCTCCCTCCTGGGTTTCAACGTCAATATCGGTATATTACAAGGTAAAAGTAAATAAAAGAAATAAACTAATAATAATAATAATAACAAATTACAATCCACATCAACCTTAGCCGGTGTTTATGCAGGTCCTCTATCCTGGTCTAATTGGAATTTGGAGATGTTGGTTTTTGTGGAGGAAGGAAAACTGGAGAACCCGGAGAAAAACCCTCGGAGCAAGGATAAAACCAACAACAAACTCAACCCACGTATGGCACCAGGCCGAAATTGAACCCAGGTCACACTGGTGGGAGGCGAGCTCTCTCACCACTGCGCCATCCCTGCCCCTCGAACTAATTATCTACAAATTATCTATAAAATTAAAAGGGTCGCCATACGCATTATCAGTCGTTAGTCTAATAGTGGGACTCCCTAAATTGCAGGGGATGTTCCTCAGCGCGTTTTGTTGAAAGGCATTTGGAAGCGTGAGAAAGCCGCGAAAAAAAAGCATCCTGTCGTACTCCGGGAACTGGTGGAATGACCTCGTAATAATTTGACTTCCGTTTCTCATGTCTGTTCAGGCTGAAGCTGAAGGAGACCTTTATGTGGACGATGGATACACCTTTGACTACAAGAATGGCGCTTATATCTACATGAAGTTTTCATTCCGTGGTGGGCGACTGGTAGCAAAGTAAGACTCCTATAATTTAAAATTGAAATTCGTTTAAGTCAGTTAGGCGTAATCATCGTTGGGAGAGACCTTCAGGTGGACCGACCCAGACCGCCGAATTATCACTCATCCAAATAGGACTGGGAACTCGTGATCAGTTAGCAGATGCTTTGTCAAACTGAGTTTCGTTCTCTTGTCTCTCTTCAATTTAAATTTAGGTTAATTTGCAGACGAGTCTTTTCTGCATTCCCAACATCCTTGGTTTGTTTTATTTTCCCATCAGAGACTGAAGTAGGAAATTTTGACTCCCCTGGATTGCCCGGGAATTTTTGTCCCAAGTTCTTGATCTTGCCCCAGCGTGCTTTTAAACTAGGGTATTTTCCGTTCCACCCTGTAGGAATGCATCGAAACCCATCCCTCTTCAGCGTCAGACTGAAGATTCCGGGATTTTGTCATCCATGTGGAACCTGTTGTTAGTAGCTTAATTGTTTTTTGTTTTTTCTCTGTGCATGTGTTGCTGGTTTCCCACAGATCACAGTTCCTTTTCGAATGTTTGATTTTCGATTGCATGTGTTTGTCATCCCCTTTCATTATGAAAAGTCTGGGTCCACAACTCAAGGGCTGGCTCATTCATCTGTCTGTCAATCGAAAAAAAAACCCTCGTTGAGTTTTTTTTTGTTTTTTTGTTTGTTTTTATTTTTTGTTTTGTTTTGTTTTGTTTTGTTGTTTTTTTTTGAAAATTTGAGTTGTTGCAATTCGATGAGGATTAGCCGAGGTTCGACAAGCGTGCTTGGAAATTAACGGCAGGACGAGGAAGCGAGAGGACGAACTCTCTTCAATTGTCGTGAACCCTCGCTCTCCATTGAGCCCGCTTCATTAGGACATTTTTCACACGTTGTTTTAAAGAACGCTCAGATTTGTTTGTTATCTCACTTATTAAATAAATGAATGGAGGGTTAATTTTTGAAGCACTGTTAATTGTCTTCTGTGTTTTCTTATTGCAGACGAGAGAAACCGAACACCCAGTTCACCACTGCATCGTGGATAGAGCGTATTGTTATTCTGGGAATAAGCAATGCCCCCAGAGGAATCTTCCTTACAGCTGATGGTATGGACATATTCAGCCACCTTTTTACTGCCCAGATCGACATCTAAATTCTCCTTCTCTTTTCATCCATTCGGTAGGATTTTCCTTTGGGAGAATTTGGTCTCTTTGGTTGCGTTTTACCAACGAAGATCGAGCTGTCCATTTTCGTATCTTTCCTACTTCCTGTTGGTTTTGAGAGGTCCATAGAGGAAAGCAATTGATCAGTTGTGCAGAATACTATTCAGACGGGGGGAGGGGGGTGGGGGAGGTTGTTGTTGTTTTCCCCTCACGTCTGCCAAACAGTCAGCTGTCTGGCAAGTGTGTCGCATCTTTGACTCTCGCTTCGCGAACAAGATACGCTAACCTCCCTTGTCGTGCTCGCCTCAACCAAAGACAAATAACGCTCACTATAACACTTTCGCCTGTCGCTCCCAGAAACCACTCTTCAGGGGAACGTACACTTTGTAGGTCTTGAAAATTTAACTGAGCAACTCGAAGCACAACTTAACTTCTCTTCCGCGCAATGCTTGCTCACTGAATGACTAGTCTCTTCAACTGAAGTAGACGAAGTAATGGCTGTAACTATCTCAATAGAGCGGTTTTCAATGAGTGTCGTCAAACCAAACCCAAACGCAAAACCTAAAGAGTAATTGTCTGATTACTTATGACACACAATTGAAAACCGCTCAAGTAATAATTACCTGGAAAGGGAACAATAAAAAGTTAGTTTTTTTTTTATTTTATCTCTTGTAGGTGGTGAGAGCAGGCATCTCCAGTTCACACACGACTCTTCCACAAACACGATGACCATCAAAAAGCCAGCGGTCAATATTGCTAAAGAATGGACCATCTCTATGCACGCTTAGATTAGATTTCCATTAAATTATCAGCCATTTTTTTACATTGTCCATGTTTTTGGGAGACTGTAATCACAGGAACAAGACGTAATTGTCGTCTTTAATGGTGCACTCACACCAGCCAAGGTGCTAGAAACATTTTGTAACGGTTTGTTGAAGATAAAAAAGTAAAGTGATTTGTACAAATTGAGTGAATTATTTCAATAGTGAACTATTGTTTTTAATTGCTTCATGATTCCCTTGCCATCGCAAGAGAAGAGCGAGGGTCTGTTTATATGGGGGAAATGTTTTTTCTAATAGAATTTCCGAGCATTTATATAAAGTTATCCCAGTTCCTTGACAGCTGCCCAAGCTCACTGTTCCACACATGCTCAGTATATAGATGCCCCTACTTTTCTCGACAACTTACCAACAGCAATACAACAATTATCTTTATTGGCTCGGGGAAACAATTTACTTAATTCATTAGAAGTTGATAGTCAGATATGGCCAAGCTTATAATGGAAAAGAAACTTGGTTCCCCACTCGGGGTCGCCCCTATTTTCAAATGGGGGATGATCTTCCACTCGTGGTCGCTTTCCCCCCGGAGCCGCCTTAAATTTGATTCTCAGTTCGTCGCTGTATAAAAATTGAAAATCGATACCCCTTTTAGTTCTGGGTTCTGATCAGCTTACTTAGCAGTTATCTTTAACAGGTACAGTATTATAAGAAATATGCTGCTGCTCTACCTGTAAAGGATAAACAATTAGATTTTTATGGACGAAGTCACTCCTGTTGTTAATGAGGTGGATGAATAACTAACAAAACAATACGTAGACACTCGAAATTTGTATTTATTTTCTAGTTTTGAACCAAAAATTAAGAAATTAGAAATTCCAATACTAAGAAATTTGATTTCAGCAGAGTGCAAAGTGACCAGCACTTCAATCGGGACATTCTGGAAAAATATGAGGCAGATAATCGCTAATCGGCGTCAAAAAAGATAGAATTTTTTTTAGTGAAGATGTAAATCACAAGTGACCATTTCAATGTAATCAATCACCCGGCTCGTCAAATGGCTTCAAAGAAGCACTCGCCATTTACTTGTGCGGAGCGTGCTAAATAAAAATGCAACTAATGATCAATGTCGAAGTGTCAAAGACCACCAAGAAGAATAAAATACCGCAATGACAGCCCATATCTCACGCAGATTGCGATTTTAAATCACAGTCTGCATTAAGTCGGTTCATTTCGAGCTGCACGTTTGTCAGAAGAGGTCGAGACTGTATTCCCGATTAGTACTGAACAGACCGCCATCTATTAGTTAAATTTTATGTAGTTAACCTTCCGATGTTTGCAAACTCAAGAATTATAACAGAGCTTTACTAAACTGAGGTTTGCTGTTCACACCACAGCCGGCCCAAGCTCACAATGCGAGGAGTTATTATTTTTTTACCTTTATGCTCTGTTACTGCACAAACTTGAGATTCATTTACTACACAATGCAATGGCTGCGCGAGGTTAGCTGGGAGGAAATGACAAACCATAATATGCCAATTTTTGGCCACCGAGGTGGCCGCTTATTTTTATAACAATTAACTTTCTACTCCGAAAAACATTAAACAATCAAAACCATTCCCAGCAAAGGTGGGGGAGTACCCGCAATCACAAATATTTGAAATCCCTCCTGTCTATCGATAGGGTGGGTGGGTGGAAAATTGCGAACTGCGTGGGGAACTAGAGGTTTAGAAAAGAGGACAGTAACCTGGCCACATCTGCTTCAATGCTGGATTCTTTAAGACCCGGATGACCCCCAAACCAATTGCCGGAAGACTGGCACTAACAAGCAACGTAAAATCATTTATTTCCCGGGTGGGGTGAATAAATCTCCTTTGTTTTTTTTTTTTTTATTTTTATGCGAACGTTCAGCGAATTGTGACATATGCGGCCGACATATACTATTACATAAAGACCGAATTTGAATACGCGAAACGTGACTCTCGCCATGGGTTTGAATTTTTAAAGGTTTTGTATGGGAAAAAACGGTAATCGACATTATGGCATAAATTGTGATATTTTGGCAATAAAATTGACTTAACCGTTTAGTACTAGTCGGGAATACTGTGATCTTACTTTATACCTCAACAATGCCTTGTTGTCTTTTCTGTTGTCATCTCGCATCTCAGCTTGATCCGAAGCCATTTAAGCGAGTTATGGATTTTTGGTTTTCCACTCCAAATTAAGGAAGTGCTACTTCATAGAGAACCATTACCATTCGTTGAATTTTCAAACCAGAACAGTTATTTTCCAAACAAGGAAAGCAAAGGGGGGGGGGGGGGGGGTTCAGCACGCATCTGTTTAATAAATAAAGAATCCTAAGCCGTGTATCACACTGCGATAAAACACGACGGGCATTTGAGCACACGAGGGAAACGCAGTGTTTTCTACATTTCTCGAGTGATCTCAAATGTTCGGAGTGTTTTAGCACAGTGTAATACACGGCTTAGGCTTCTTCATTTGCTTTATGATATAGATTTTACACGCGCGAAACAATAAAACACGCTTTTCCTCTTTTATACTCTGATAAAACACGGGTTTTTGAGCAATCAGAGTGCGCGCAGGGTCCTATCTATATTATAATCTCTGATAAAGCACGTTAAAATAAGCCAATCCCTGAAGCTTAGCCAAAATCAACAACAAGCATTCTGCTGCTGATCTAAACGCATGCCAATGAATTAACAGATGAACAACGTAATTCATTAGACAAACAACTTACTATGAGTGAATTTTCCGTGGCCTTCAAAACATTCTAGAAAAACAAAACACCTGGAAAGGACGAATTTACGGTTGAGTTTTACCTTGCATTCTGGCTTCTTATTGGAAAATGTCTCGCTGATTGTCTAAATTCCGCGCACCGCAATTTTGAATTATCCACCTCCCAAAAACAAGCAATAATTACGCTACTTGAAAAGAAAGATATATAAAGACAAAAGACTTCTGAAATAATGGCGTCTAATCTCGATAATAGACATGGACGTCAAAATTACATGCAGTCAAAACAATGGCTAAGAGGTTGGAACCAACTTTACCCTTCCTTGTTCATCACAGCCAAAATGCGTCTATTGACGCGATAAGAACGATCGATGATACTTTAGAATGTGCAAAGAGAAACAACAGACCCGGAATTCTGGTAGCAATTGATTTTGAGAAGCTAGGCTTCCGATTCTCTTAACCGAACTTTCCTCATCAAAGTTTTGCAAAAGTTTAATTTCGGAAGGTACTTTATGCAACGGCGTCGGACCTTTTATACAAATCTATCAAGTTGCGTTTTAAACAATGATTTCACCATCAATTTTTTTCTCTGTCAATCGTTTACTTCGAGCGATCTGCTCTTCATTCTATCTTTGGAACTACTTGCGTGTTAAATGAAACAAGATCGCAACATCCACGGCTTAGTAATCAATGACGAGGAAGTAAAATTAACGCTTTTAATTTTGCTGATGATCTGACATGTTTTTTTTTTTTTTTTTTTAAGAGATAGGCTTTCTTATTTACACCTATTTGTAATTCTGAAATTCTTTTCAAGGTTTCCCGGTCTCCGTGTAAATGACGACAAAACTGAGCTATTTGCAGTTGGACCGCAAAACTTAGTACAAGAAGAACTTTATCAAAAACGTGAAAATCGATTAAAATATTACGAATTTAATTTGATTATCATAAGCCAACAAGAAAGAATTCAACCTTTAATTCTATTCTTGAGTCTATTAAAAAGAAAGCTCTTAACATGCGGAGGTGGCGAGGTCTTACACTACTCAGCAGAGTTCAAATCATTGAAACGTTTGCTACCCCCAGATTTACGTATAAGGCCTCACTAATCTCAGTCTCAGAGGATCTTATTGAGGGTGTGAACAAACTGCTCAATGATTTTATCTGGAAAGGAAATGACAAGATAAAACGCACTGCTATTATCAATGATATAAAGGACGGTGGCCTAAAGATGCTCGAGATCCAATCTATGATTTTGTCACACAGAGTCATTGCATTGAAACGATTTATTGAAAGGTTATAGAAACCCTTCAGTGTTAAAACGTCCTCGAAACGTTCTCAGTCAGGTAACACTGGCGGAAAATTTATTTTATGCTGTAATTGTGATACCCGTAAACCTCTTATTTATCTACCAGACTTCTACAAGGAGTGTCTCGATGCGTGGTCTGATATGAATACGACAAACGTAGTTTCTTATACCGGACGATGTTGTAAAGTTTGCCAAACAGTATATGGAACAATAAGTTTATCCTTATTGAGAACAAGCCGTGTTATATAAAACATATGGCTGTACTTGGAATCGTTAAAATAGGAAATCTAATATCTGATAATGGTAGGTTTCTCGAAAGTGAAAAATTATGACAAGCGTGACTATCTCCTGTCCACTTTTTTAAATTAATGGAAATCGTTAATTCTATTCCTAACGAATGGAAGCTTATCATCAAACAAAGTCAGCAACATATTTGTCTTCCCTCGAAAGACACGTTTCAAATTAACATAGAAAGCACTAAGGTAAATGTTTTGAAAGTTACATCAAAAATGTTTTACAATGAATTTAACCGCAAAATCGGCAAACCGGGTGCCTTCGCTCAAAACAAAATAAAGCTAATTATGTAGAACTTTCTCTGGAATGGAAAGAAATCTACTCTCTTCCATTTACCGTCACACATAATACAAAAATTAGGGAATTTCAGTACAAATTGTGAAATAAAATTGTTTTAACAAATGATACGTTATTTAGATTTAAAATGATTCAGTGTCCACTTTGCGCCTTTTGTCAAACATAAGCCACTTACTCTTTCATTGTAATATTACAAAATCTTTCTGTCGGTTGCTATTTTCCTTGATTATTGAACAAAGGATAACCTCAACATCTTTGACACTAGAAAATGTTATCTTTGGAGTATTCAATGTCGTAGAAGACTTTCATATTCTAAACCATCTTAAAAATGTCATCTTTATAAATGTAAATTAAATATCATACATCCGTCTCTAAAGGTCTCAATAGTCCAGGTTAAAGCAGTTTACCAGATTGAACAGAAAAGTGCAGCTACTAGCAATAACCTTGCATACGGCGACTGAATCCGCAGTATAAGCGGCAGTCAAAACCGCACTGTCCTACCGATATAACATGATGGTAGTCTTTTTCTTTGCTGCTAACAAACATTAGGACAATGCTTAAGTTACTTTTATTGACCTCTTTTTATACTTAACTGGAGATTTCTGGGTTCAATTTGATGAAGAACAACATTTTTTTCGAAAAATCACAACTATTACCCTACCTGGCAACACTCAACGAGCAATGATCATGAGTGAGTTACCGGACCCCGGTGACCCATTTTTGGCGCCAAATTAAAAGCTTGGAGGCACGAAATGTTTTATATCTTTCTCTTCTTACAAACTGATACGGGTTTTTGGAATTATAAATTCCTTTTCGTGAACATTAAATGCCAATCTCCAGTGAGAAAAGTTGTTCGACTTCAATGCCTTTTCTTTTAACATACATTGACGTCAAGACAGTACAATTTTTCCTGCATGCTGAATCCTGATTGGACAATTCAAATTTCAGTCACGCCAGCGATATGCAAGGAAATTAGTAAAACATTATAAAAAATGGAACAAATTTCTACCCTGTTTCAGCTGATTTAGCTTTTTTGTGTGATAGTGTATACAGATACCTATTTAGATAATAGGCCTCTGCTTCTTTTCTTTTCTTTTTTGTGTGTTTCCGTCCTTTGCATTTAGGTGTATTTTTTTTCCTTTTTTTAACTGCAATACTACAATCATTGTAACTCTTCGCTTGTAACTATAACTACAAATAAAAATGATAAAATACAGAAAATAAAAATCAAATCAATCCAATTAAAAGCGAACATTTAATTAATTTTTAGGATAAAAAGAGTTTGTACTGACAAAATATTTACCAATGACTTATAAAATAGAAAGTTAATTTAGTGTCGTTTATACTGCAGGAAGTTGCTTTTAAGGAGGAAGTTTGAAGTTCTAGTGAAAGTAATCGCCGTTGTTTCAGTCAAACTTAAGCAATATCAACTGAGTATATGGGAACGAAAACTGACCATCAAAACAGACTGACAAGACCGATATCGTACCCTCAATACGATTATGTGCATACTATACATGCGCGTATCATGAGATCAATCCAATTAAAGCGAACATTTAATTAATTTTTGATAAAAAGAGTTTGTATTGACAAAATATTTGTCCAAGGAATGATAAAATATAATGTTACTTAGGTGCAGGAAGTTGTTTTTGAGGAGGAGGTTGTGGAGACATTTAATATTAACGAGGTCGTAAAATTCAAGGTTTTGCTCTGGCATTGCGCTATTGAGAAAAATAACTCTTATGTTGCAAAACTCGACCTAATAATCTACCTCTCAAGAGAAATTTATTTCCGCCAAGTGTCACACATTAAGCACGTATCATAAAAGAAAAGGTAAATAAACACTATCTTATAGCGTCGACAAAAAGGAAATCCAATAAACTATAAAAATTAACTTGACCCTATGTATATGAATTTCGTTTACAATGGTTCGAGTTCACTGAAGGGTTTCACGTTTAATGGAGAGCTGCAGGGATATTCTACTTTCGAATTTCAAGGTCTTGCACTGATTTCACATGCAAACGTCAGTAATTTTACAGTCATACCACTAAACTTTCTACTGGGGTAAACGCAAGGGTGGATATGGTTGTTATTTCAAGCGTTTAGCTGTTTTTTAAAGTTTTCATAAGTGTTTTACAATTTAACATTATATAATGAAAAATGAAAGTAATGGCCCGTCGTTCTTTCTCAGAAACGGTAAAAATATAAAGTTATGCTTCGTTTAATTTTAATTGCGAGGAAATGTGATTTTCTTTCATGAAGCAATATTGCCTGTAAACTTTAATTAGTCAGTAATAGCAGTTCAATCTTCCTCGACAATCGGGACATTCTGGTGAAATATGAGGCAGATAATCACTAAACAGCGTCAAAAAAAATAAAGAATGATATTAAATTGGTCTAGACATAAATCAGAAGTACCAATTTCATTGTAATCAATTTCAAATTCAAGTTCAATTTCAAGTTCTTGTGAAAGCACTCGCCGTTGCCGGGGATGTGGAGGAGATTTCGGCCGCGTGCTAAAGGGAAAACAGTTTCAATGCAACCAATCACAAAAGTCGAAGTGCCAAAGACCACCAATAAGGATAAAATACCGCAATGACAGCCCATCTCTAACGCAAATTGTGATTTTAAATCACAGTGTGCATTTAGTCGGTTCATTTCGGGCTTTACTTTTGTCAGAAGAAGACGAGTGCCGGAAAAGTTTGAGATCTAAGGTAAGATCACTGTATTCACGATTAGTGCTGAACAAACCGCCATCTATATAGTTAATGTAGTTAAGCTTTCGATTTTTTCAAAATAAGAATTATACCAGAGCTTTCCCAAAGGTATGCTGCTTACACAAGTTACATGAATTTCAAAAGAAAGTGCTTATTAATCAATACATAGTTGTGATAGTATTTTGCAGTGAACGTTCGAGTGCAAGCTTTGGAAAAGGGTATTGTAAACTTGCTACCTTTAATTGGTCAAAGAAAATCTTATTTATTATAATACGTCTATTATGTTAAAAAATAAGTTAATTGAACTTCCAGTGGAAAGTATTTTGAAGTTGGAGAAGGACACACATGGTTGAAACCAACGGGAAATTGTGTATCCTTATCTGTCAACGGCAAGGGCTTTCAGCTATTAAGCTAAGAGTTGAGTCGTGTGTCAATTAGCTCATATTTGGTTCTTTTGCATGAAACAGGACATGAGGAGCATTTTCGTTTGGGGCTGCCTCCTGGCTGCACTTATCGGACCGTGCATGTCGGATATGTACTTACATTTTCCACCGGGATCTAATAACCGCTTAAATGGTGCTGACGTTAATGTCCAAAACCCAAATAGACTGTTTAATTCGCAGGTACTGTGCAATTTTATTATATGGCTTAGTATGTTGCCGATATAACTGGCGCTCTGATTGGCTAATTCCGCCTCCCGTAATGCCCATGGGCCGATTACGGGCCTGAAAAAATTAAGCAAAAAGAAATAATTATACTTTGCTTTAGTCACACCGTACGCAATCACAGGGAGAGGAGGCGAATGCTCCTTCAAAACCATGGATCTCGCAAAATTTTCGTCGAATTTCACGGGTCTTCTATGATCCAGTCTCGTTCTTTTAGCGGTTATCTGCGTTTCGCAGTCTTGACTTTATCACAAAGCTGTCTCGCAGTCTGTTTTTTTGGCAAGGCTAAGAATGTCTTAAAGTACGGCGATTTGGTTGCTTTTTCTTTCTATAAACAACGTCTGAACGTCTTAGAAACTGAAAATCTCGAGCTCGCATTTCAAACAATTTGAAGTCTCGGTCTCGCAATCGATCGCGAAGAAGTCAAAATGTCTCGGGCTCGCAAAAAAAACCGCTGGTCTCGCCTTTTCGACTCACATTTACCATCACCACCCCTACAGGGGGACTGCTACTTGGTCTGCTACACTAGAGATTTGCTAACAACCATTCTAACCATTCCAAATTCAAATTCTAAAATGTTTATCGACATCAGTTAGATGGTAAGTACAACATTCTTTACTTGTTTTAGAACAATGGAAAATGTGGATACAATGTTGGAGACAATGCAGACACGGACCCAGGAGCAGGCTCTATTCCAGAGTACAGACAGCTACCAATGGTAAATAGCCAGTAATAACAGAATGTTTTCTTTTTTACTTAATTTTTGGATTGGCTCTTATCACATTTAATCTGTAATTCATACATGTATTTGTTCATTCATTTTTTCGTTCATTTGTTTGTTAATTCGTTCTTTTGATAATCCATTAGCTGGCTCGTTCGTTCAATTGTTTGTTCGTTCTTCGCTCGTTCGCTCGTTCTTTGTTCGCCCGTTCGTTCACTCATTCAGTCAGTCCGTTGACTGGTTTGCGGGTCATTGATTCGTTATTTAATGTCAATTAATTGATTTATCGGTAGTTCGATCCGGGGGAGGTTACTCCCTTGTGCAAGCTACGTAGGTATAAGCGGCACCAGAAGGTATGATTTTGAAGCCGTTTCGGCCAAAATTGGGTATAGATTTTAACCATTTTGGTCTGATATAGGGCATGGTTTGTGCAATATGTCCTTAATTTCGGTATGTTGTTTAGATAAAATAAGTTCTGTTACGTGATATTAGATATCGGGACTTCGAGGCCCTTCTTAAATGTTAACGCACATAGAGAAGTGTACTGTTAATAGGGTATCGTTTTTAGGTCAGGTTCGAAATAGCAGCTACCCCCCCTTTTGGAGTAACAAAAAAACAAAAAATATGAAAAAGATTATCAATGTTACGGTAGAAATAAAGGCAAATACTCTGGACAGGAACCTCATTGTAATTTAATTTCTACTTTGCGGCATTGCTAGCATTCCAGGTGTAACAGTTTTCAATTATTAGGTCTCAATTCTCAAAATGCAATATTTGTGGGAGATACCCCATTGATTCTGCAATTCCAAGGTACCAGCCAGCCCCCTTGAAAAATCCTGGATTCCCCCCTGAATAGAATGTAGAAAATCACATACTTTGGTCTGAAAAAGGGCAAGGGCTTCAAGAAACACGCCTCACACAACTACCAAAACGTTTGGAGAGTATCAGAGTCCGGGTTAACTGACTGATTTTCAATTTGTTAGGAGTTCTACATGAGCGGATGTGATGAGGAAAAGCACAAAACTGAAATAGAAATCATGTGGACGAATCAACACGGGACCGGCCCAAAGACAGATGACATGGTGGAAACACAAGTTATCTTACAGTACATGTGTCAACCGTACCCCCAGGGCAAGATGGCTTCTGATAATGTGGACAGAGAGTTTGAATTCCATACGATTCGCAACGGCCAATCAACTGCCAGTCAGTCGTATGGAGACGGAGTGAGAGAGGATCAGTACATTTCAAAATCCTACGGAATTCATGAACCTTTCAATTACTTCCAGGCATATTACCGCAGGGAAAGAAATAAAGGTGAGACAGTAGTATGAAGGAAACTTAAATATAAATCAATGTTATCCACCTGTCGACTGAAACCCTCTATCCCTCCCTACTTCGGGAACACATAGAGCCACGTTTTTGTGAGGAAACAGTGTACCTGTCAGTGACTAACTCGTGCATGTCACATAATCTGCACAGTCTATCCCCATTATCGCTTTGCAGTCCTAGCCTGTGCTTGTCCATTGTCTTTTCTTATAATCCATCGCTCACAGTTTTCCTTGAGCTACGCTTTCGGAAAAATGTTCGCTTCTCGGAACAGATAATGTCCGCGGACAAATATCCGAGCATATTTTCGCGCCAAATGGAGGCTGTTATTTATATAATTTCGGTTGTCGTGTACTACTTTGGCGTTCATGTCTCCGGTGACAAGAAGCACGTCATGCATGTCTCTACTATCCAGTAACACTTGTAGTTTCATGTAGAACTCATCCTGCACTCTGCATCTTCTGTAGGTGCATAGGTGTAAACAACGGTCAGGTTTTTATGTTTGGAGAAGTACTTCGCGTTAATAATCCGTTCACTTACTGGAGTCCAGTCCATCAAGGCTCTTGTTGCGGCTTGTGACATCAGGATGCCAACTCCTTCCCCGTGGTTGTTGTCATCTGTTCCAGGATATATGGTTTCTCCCTCACCAGTTGCACTCTTCCCTGTTCCCTATTCAAGTGTGTTTTACTAATTCCTATGATGTCAATACCTCTACTGGTTGTTTCTCTCCTGGTCCGTGCAATGTTCCCACTTCTGTACAGTGTCCTTATGTCCCAATTTCCAATCATCGCGGTGTTTCTTGGATACACGAGTCAGTGGCCTATTTGGCTCAAGGAGCTCCTATCATGCGTCATAATCCCTCCGTTAAGGAGTGTAATAGACACATTGCTCTCAAGAATCGAATTAGCTCTGTTTTTGGTTTCAGTAATAATGTATTGTTTTACAGGAGAGAGTTATCAGCCCTCAGCCCAACCTCAGCCCAATCTGGAGGGCCAGGGTTTTTCTGTTAAGGTTTCCTTCCCTTATTACACGACTGTAGTGTCAGCGCTAATGAGCTCTATCTGCCCAGGTTTGAAATCAGAGTTTCCCTCTCGTATGTGATTTATTGTCTCAACGACTGGCTGGAAAGGGCTTTTGAGGCGGCTTTGGTTCGTCTATAGATGGTTATGCCTTGGGACGCGTGGAACTTTTGGAGGAAAATGTCGGCGCGACCAAACACCCCTCTCCTCCCTGGTATGACCACCGCGATTTGGTGCACAACTGTTTATTTGGCATGTAATTTATTCGCAACTAGCCTCCATATCTGGACTTCATTCCCGTATTCTGTATACGCCACCTGGGGACGCACCCGATGGGGAATGGTGCCCCATACACCAGTTTACATGTAATTTAAAACAGACGCAAAAGGGAACTCGAAAATTTTCAAAATTTGTATCTCTTAAAAAAAAATGATGTTCTTGAATATAGACAGAGATCGGTCTGTAGGTAATACTCCAAGCGCAGTCGGTGAGTCTTGAAAATAATATGTCCTTCTTCCTGTATTCCAAGTCCATTGTAGGTTCATCCATTATGAGTGAGAAATATAAGAATTTTTTGCATGCTACTTTTAAGAATTCGTTCTTCAACTAAACACATGCGCAGGCACAAGTTCAAACCTCAAAAACCCGTTTTGCTTATGGCACAGGTTTATTCACCGCTGACCAACACCTCGGAGATGATCGATCGTTTTACACACGTCAAAACACTGGTGGAACTATATATGGCTTTGAAATCCCCGAGGAACGTGATTATTTTCCGTACTGGGGCCCCACCCCGTGGAAGGACGTTGCTATCATGGTCAGCGATAAAAAGACCGAGGATTTGATGAAGAAATACGTCAACAGTACTCATTATGGACATAAATGTGAGTTTTACTTTTAAGCTTTTTATCATGTCAATACCATTGCTTGTTGTCGCCTCTATTTTTATCGTTGGTCCTGTTTGCAGCTGATGTGTTAATCAGTTCTACTCCATTTTGTCGTCTCGAAGCCTTTTGTTGCCAACTGAATAACAGTTTCAATAAAATTCATAATACAGAAGTCTTCTGACTGTTTGGTCAGTGCGACGAATATAGCTGACTGAAAAGAATCAAGGGAGCTGTTTGACTATAGCTGTGGTGAAAAAAATTGGAAGTTTAATTGAAAAAACACTGCAATGAACCAGATAAGTGTTACAAAATTACGAAGCCTTTGACTTATTATACCTTGACCGTGTAAGTTTGCCTGAGACCGTTTAAGCAGTCGTGTTAAAAATTCTGTTTCCAGCAGTCAATCGGTCAGAAAAACATGAAACACACGGTATCGATACGGAATCATATTTCGATTGGTTTACGTTACTTTTTCCACGCTGACCACCGGTTTCACTTTCTATCAAGTGTTCTGATTGGTTCAGTACACAATTTGTGTTATTGTGATTGCTGTAATAGGCCATATCCGAGTTACCTAGTGCCTCTGTTTCAAAACGAGTTCTTCGTGCGTACCATTTCATATGAAAGAGAGTTTAATTTGCATTACAATGAACATGTAGGCGAAAACGTTTTCTCTTGAAGACTCGTTTTGACCCGGAGGCAAAAGGCAACTAGGAAGTGGCCTATTGATTATGCTGACATCAGGGAGTTTAAGTAACTACGACGGCGACATCGAGGACAACGTCGATTAAAAAGTGAATTTACATTTTACCTTCGAATCTCGCGATACTCGAAAGTCATTTACTTTGTTTCTCTTTGTCAAAACTATCTCGAAACCGAAGAAGGAACACAGCGTAAAATTCGAAATATAACTTTTAAAAATTATCCGTTCTGGTCCACGTTCTCTACACAACGCAAAAGTTGGTCATTTCACGTTGCTGTTTTGCAGAGGACGGCAGAGAAATGTACCAAGAATTACAACACACGTGTACAGCCATTGTTCTGCTCATTAAATTTTTTGTTTAAGCCTGGCTCACACTTGTGAGATATGCATAACTGTAGTGAAATAAACACAAGCGCAGGCACAAGAAAAACCGAACATGTTTCTTTTTCTTGTGCTTGCGCTTATTTCACTAGTGTTAACCTTATCTCACAAGAGGCAACCTGGTTATTTCACTAGTGCTATGCTTATCCCACAACTGTGAACCAGGCTTTCCCGTTACCGTTCGCGTTGTAGTTTTCTTAAACTCCATATTACATGTAGTTTCAGTCATTAGTGTTTTCTTCAACCTTTCTTTTACAGACATGTGTGTTATGCCAAACAATTTAGAAGGTATCACCTGTCCACCACCCAACGGACAAGATAATCCCGCCTTCCAATGCATCGCTAAATACATCACCGCGGAGTCATGTAAAGCCGCCGGAGGAACCTGGAAAAAATTCATTGCTAACTACTTGGAAAAAACTTCCGGAGTGTTGAGCACCTGCCATGATGTGGGAGAAATGAAGCTGGCAAGAGGTATACCGTACGACGCACACAAGATCTCACAAGGAGCTGATAACAAGTTACAGTATGTTCTCCTTCACAAACCCCCTGAGGTGATCTACGCCCCATCCACCGTCGTTAACCACAATGGAATGAGCATGGAGGGAAATTTTTCGACGTACAAGTGGAAGGTTCCTTGCTTCCCGTCCAACACGACACAGCGTTGTGTGTTGCGGTTGAGGTGAATCAAACTTCAGTTCTTTCCACCAACGGTCTAACATTTCCTTTTTATTCTAGTCTTGAGATTTCTTCGCATCAACCACCATACTGGGTACCCGAAAACCCTACCTCAATGAAATCAGCTAAACACACTTCTTCGAAATCGTTCAAAATTGCAGTGAAAGTAAAACATTTTCCAACACCTGCTCCATTCTTATCCTGTTAATTTCCCAAATAGTACCGATGAAAGAAGCTAGCTACTATTTTAGTATCTGTCATGTCTTGAAAGGTCTAATTGCACAAGAGAGGCCAAACGGTGTGCGAAACCTCAGGCACAATTTCTCCCAGAATGAACCTCTCCGCTAGTAAATAACACATATATATTTTTCACAGATACAACATCACCACTGATGACGTTCCACGCGAGTTTAATGCCAGCAACAATAATGAGTAAGTCACGGTTTATGTTATAGTCAATAAAGTGGTAGAGATGGCATAACATTGACGACATCATATCCCATAATTGAGGATTTTCGTAATATATATATATATATCTATATATCAGTAAAAACTCAAGAGCTAGGTTATATGGTCATTATGGTTATATAACTTAGCTCTTGAGTTTTTACTGTTATTCACCGCTCTAGTTCAGCTATTGAGCACTTTGTAGTGCTATCTATCTATCTATATCTATATCTATCTATCTATCTATCTATCTATCTATATATATATGTGTGTGTGTGTGTGTGTGTGTGTGTGTGTGTGTGTGTGTGTGTGTGTGTGTGTGAATCTATTTTCACGAGTAAACCTGGAGAAAACCGTTGCAATTTCCCCCCACGGGAACTGTTCACGGAAGCCCGTCACCCATTACCTGACCATGACTCGCGTCTCTGAGTTCCTAGAACTTTGAAAGTACCACAGCTATTTATCTTTGCTTTCGCAGCATTACGCCTAATCCAGTAACGAAAGCCGTTGACAACACAATCGATCTCCAACTCGCTTTGAATACGGCACAGGTCGGACGAACATTCCAGGACAGAAGTCATGTCTTCATTTTAAAACCACGAAATCATCTGCCTCTGAAATATCAGCATTCCAACATCTACTACATTGGAGGAATGGGAAAGAGAGGAAACATCGTACAGACTTACCCGGCCATGGAATATCGCTTCACTCCTGAACGTACTACAGTTACGACAGAGGATGTGTTGTGTTTTGTTTGGTCAGGTGAGAAAAAATATTTAAATGCAGATTACTGCCAGTTACTGATTACCGTTTAAGTTTAAGATATTTCTCACCCCTTCTCCCTCCCTCAAGCCCCCCCCCCCCTGTTTCAGTAACATCCTAGTCAAAACTCTGTGAACTTGGTGAAATGCAAACCTTAATGTGCTTTCCCCTCTCTAGTTAGGTCCAACGCCAGACAATTTTTTGTAAGCTAAGGGTTCATCGCTATTAAATTTCAGGTTACAAGAAATATAACACTGACAGTTCTATTGTTAATTTCACATTTTAGGTTCCAACAACAATCCGTCACACTATGCTGGACAAGGACAACATAGTAAGAATCCCGGGAGGTTGGAGGCGAGGGCGGGGGAGGGTAGGGGGGGGGGAAGGTCTCAAATATAAAAAGGCAACGATGCTCCTCAGAAAATTTGATTTAAACCCATAAAGGAGAGCGACCTGGGCGTGGCTGGAGCTTTCTTTGACCCCTTTAAGACAGACAGACACGAAGAGGCTACAATGGCCTATGAGAAAAATAGTAACGCTTCGTCTTAACTATAACCTCTCATCGGGCTAGTTTTCACTGTCTTCATTAACTATTAACTCTCATCGGGGGAGAGATTCTCAGGTTTCATAAACTCCTCAGACCTTCAACACATCCGATGACTATATGAGATTATGTAATAATATTGCATAATCTGACAAAAAGACGAGAATGCTTGTTGGAAAATTGGATTTTTTACCCACCAATATGGGCGTGGCTTGAACTTTATTTGACCCTTAAAAACAGACAGACACAAACCCTAAAATATAAATAGTGGCGTTCCGTCCTAAAGACCCAAAGCGAGATCAAAATCCGTGATTTACACCCCTAAGATAGATGACGGGCATCCCCGTCCGTTCAGCATGTGACCCTCCACCCCTGTACGCCCCCACCCCGGGATATTGAAATAACTATTGAGAAAGTATTGTATTTGTGCAACTATCAAAGTAAGGGGTGTTTCCTCTGCGGAAAAGTTCGCTGTCCCTTGCAAAATCGAAAGAGTAAGGTAATGTAAATCTTATTTATAGTGGGTCATGCAGTTAGCTATACAAGCACTAAGCTTAGCTAGTTTACAGGCATACCACTGAAACAAAGGACACAAAATATTTTAAACAAACGTAACATAGTAGAAAATCTGAACTGGCAGGAGGCGCGCCAGTTGGCTATTTACAAAGCGTGACCGTAGATTTGAGCTCGGGACTACCGAGAAACAAATCCCGCTAGTGGCAGGGTGGAGGCCTTGAACCCGGGACCCCCGGATTATAACACCAGCGCCTTAAACCACTCGGCCGCGTTGCTTTCAGAGTACTCAAAGAGAAGAGAGGAAAAAGGAATGCTAATATACAATTTGAAATTGGTCGACCTTCGTTTCAGGTACTGATCGCACCAACGTTTGTTGGGTAAAGGAAGGATGCAGCTATCTCAAACCAAAAACATGCTCCAGCCTCCCTCTCGAAGTCGTCGACCATGTTGATGAATTCGATGCTCACAAGTTGAATCTTCATCTCAACACGGGATGTTTCACGGGGCAAGCGCAAAATCACGGTCAGACTCTTCAGAGTCAGCTGGACAACGCCCCAGCCTCCTGCAACCCGCCGTGTTTCCGCATCACGAAGCCTGGGGAGTACTGCTATATGAGCACGCGCAACAACAACTTCTCCAACCGACGTCACATCGGCAAGATCACTGTTACCCAGGCTGCCAAGTGATCTGCATGTCTGCAGTTGAAATCATTTGTTTCTTGAGGGTTCATGTAGTTTTGGGTTTTAAGTTGTGGGATCATTGCTTTTGAACTAATACAAGCCTAAGGAATCTTGTTTGTAGCATTCTGCATGTTTGGAGTTGAAATCGTTCATTGCTTGAGGGTGTATGGAGTAAATTAAAGCCCGGTTTTTAGTTGTGGGTTTCTGTCATTAAACTAAGGAATCTTGTTCGTAGTACTCTGCATGTTTGGAGTTGAAATCATTTCTTTCTTGAGGGTGTATGTAGTATAGGGTTTTAAGCTGTGGCATTATTGCTTTTAAACTAATACAAGCCTAAGGAATCTTGTTTGTAGCACTCTGCATGTTTGGAATTGAAATAGTTCATTGCTTGAGGGTGTATGGAGTGAAACCGAGATTTTAGCTGTGGGTATTTGTCATTAAACTAAGGAATCCTGTTTGTAGTACTTTGCATGTCTGGAGATGAAATCGTTCATTGCTTATAAGGGTGTATGTGGTATAGGATTCTTAACTGAGGGGTTGTTGGTGGTTGTTGCTATAAAACTAATAGAAGCCTAAGGAATCTTCCATTTAGTACTCTGCATGTATCGGGTTGAAAGAGGGTTTATGTAGCAAAGCCGGGTTTTAAACTGTGGGGTTTTTGTCATTAAACTATAGAAGCCTAAGGAATCTTTTATTTAGTACTCTGCATGTATGGTATTGAAAAAGGGTTTATGTGGAAAAGCCGGGTTTTTAACAGTGGGGTTTTATCATTAAACTTATATGCAAGCTTAAGGATTTTGCTTGTAGTACTCTCCATGTCGGGAGTTGAAATTGGTTATTGTTTATAAGGGTGCATGTAGTAAAGCCGGGTTTTTAATTGTGGGATTTTTGTCATTAAACTATAAAAACCTAAGGAATCTTCTATTTAGTGCTCTGCATGTATGGGGTTGAAAGAGAATTTATGTAGTAAAGCCGGGTTTTTAACTGTGGGGTTTTTGTCATTAAACTATAGAAGCCTAAGGAATCTTGTTTCTAGTGCTCTACATGTATGGGATTGAAAGAGACTTTATGTAGCAAAGCCGGGTTTTTAACTGTGGGATTTTTGTCATTAAACTATAGAAGCCTAAGGAATCTTGTTTGTCATGTATGGGGTTGAAAGAGAGTTAATGTAGTAAAGCCGCGTTTTTAACTGTGGGTTTTTGTCATTAAACTTATACAAGCCCAAAGAATCTTTTTTGTAGTACTCTGCGTATATGGAGTTGAAATCGTTCATTTCTTAAGGGTGTATGTAGTACAGAATGTTTCACTGTGGGTTGCTACAATTAAGTGAAAACAAGCCTAAGGAAACTTGTACTGTTTATGGATTGGGGAATAAAGAAAACTTGCGGGATATTGAGTTTGTGTATTTTCTTTCAACAAATATTTTTCCTTTTAACGACATTGCCGTTGTCGTATCCTTTAGTGAATGTATCACCTATTTCTCCTCTGACATTTGCAAGATTGCCTCGACCAGGTAATAACTGTGAGCAAAGAGCGATCTCCTATAGTGACACACACCCTAATGAAGTGACATTTCCTTTCCCTCCTACTTGAAGTAATCCTCTTTCTGGCGCTGGTCAAAATTCAAAGTCTGCTGGCTCACGTTATCCTCATCCCAAGGTGCTTTGTAGCTGAGTTGAGCCCGCGAACCTGACGGCGCGGGGGTGGGGGCGGGGGCGGGGGGAATCGTCGTACCTTTTAGGGGTTAAAAAGCAGATTTGGTGCCTCTTAAGGTGTTCACTTTCAAAAGGTCCCACAGGGTCCCACAGGGTCCCACAGGGTCCCACAGCAGTATCCGCGGTATCCGCCGCTACGGGTATTGAGCCCAAAACTGTCAGTGTCAGTTAAGTGTTGCTCTAGAATTGGTACCTCTTGCGGTGTAAAAAATTTCAAGCCACGCCCACAAAACAGGGTCTTGGCACCTCTTAGGGGTTTTATTCAAAATTTCCTTCGAACACTCCCTTCCCGGAGAGATAGCGGTAAAGGCACACCTTTGTTCTCCCTAGCGAGCACAGTTTGGCCGCTCGAAATCCAACACATAACAGACCGCCACTGCGACCGGTTGCACTAGCTTATCAGATCTTATCAGACTGCTCGAACCACTTCGCCATGATGCTTAGTACAGCGTGCTCAACAACTTATCTTTGAATTGAATAAGGCGTGATTTCTGGATAGGGAATTCTGTGCCAAAACAAAACTACACATGAAATGAAAACAGATTTCGCTTAGATTCGCCAGGGTTCATTATGGCTTCGGCCCTGATAGAACCAAAAGCGCCGCGTCTGTTTTCCTCTGACAGAATGATCAACACGGCTAAGGTCTCGGTCAGCTCCTGTTTCTGTTGTCTGTAGTGAATGCCAGTATCCGGTATATGCAAACGATGCATTGTTTTTCAGTTGCTCTAGGGCAGCGAGTAAATGATTTTCTCTAAGCTTAGTCGTTTATCCTTTTGTGAAAAGTTGGTTACAAATTAATGATTATGAAAATTGAACTAACTTTACGGTTGAAGTGCTGGTCACTTTTCACTCTACTCAAATCAGATTTCTTAGTACTGGAATTTCTAATTTCTTTTGTTCAAATCTAGAAAATAAATACAAATTCCTAGTGTCTACATATCGTTTTGTTAATTATTCATGCACCTCATTACAGGAGTGACCTCGTCCCTAAAAAACTAAATGCCAGTGTTTAGCCTTTACAGGTAGAGCAGCAGCATATTTCTTATCATACTGTACCTGATGTAATCTAATGTAATCAAAATCTTCCATGTAAATTGTTTCCCCGAGCCAACAAAGATAATTGCTGTATTGTTGTTAGTAAGTTGTCGAGAAAAGTAGGTGCATACTGAGCTTGCGTGGAACAAAGGGCTTGGGCAGCTGTTAAGGATCTGGGGTAAAACAGAAATACTGTTCTATTAGGAAAAAATGTTTCCCCGTATAAACAGACCCTCGCTCTTCTCTTGCGATGGCAAAGGAAATGCGAATGAAAAACAAAAGTTCAATATTACAATAATTCACTCAATTTGTACAAATCAGTTTCTTTGTTTATCTTCAACAAGTCGTTAGAAAATGTTTCTAGCACCTTAACTGATGCGAGTGCCCCATTTAAGACGACAATTCCGTCTTGTTACCGTGATTACAGTCTCCCAAAAACATTGACAGTGTAAAAAATGGCTTATAATTGAATGAAAATCTAATCTAAGCTGCATACAGATGGTCCATTCTTTAGCGATATTAACCGCTGTCATGGTGTTTGTGGAAGAGTCGTGTGTGAAATGGAGATGCCTGCTTTCGCCACCTACAAGAAATTAGATAAAAAAGATGAACTTTTTATTGTTCCCTTTTTCAAGCAATTATTACTCAAGAGACTAGTCATTCAGTGAGCAAGTGTTTGGCCAGGGACGTAGCCGGGATTTTTTTTAAAAGGGGAGGGTGTGGGGGTCACATTGTGTCAAAGTGAGGGTACTCACCAGATTGTCATGTCGACCTCCACAACTGTTGTAAGTTATTTACTTAAAAAAAGGCTCACGAAGGAGGGGCGGGGGTGGGGGGGTGGGGTGGTCACGGGCAGTCCAGGACCCCCATAGCTGCGCCTGCGTTGGACGGAAGAGAAGTTTGGTTCTGCTCCGAGTTGCTCGGTTAAACTTAAAAGACCTACAAAGTTTACGTTCCTCTGAAGAGTGGTTTCTTGGAGCAACAGGCGAGAGCGCATAGAAACAGAAGGAAAATTTGGATGTGGGTCTGGGGAGTAAAAAGGTGACTGTCGAAGGTATCCTTCACCACCATCATAGATTTTTCTTCCAACTCGGCGTTGCTGAACTCGCAGATCTTGCACACATCTGGAAAAGCTAGGTATTCAGAAAATAGTTCAGAGCTTTGAACGCGCCACCCAATGTCTGTCATCACCTTGTCGTAAAATTTGTACCACTCAATGGAGTCGGTGAAGCGGACGTATTTTTTGTTTGCCGTTAGCAAGGTGGCCTCTAGAACATCATCTCTCCGTTGAAGTTGAACTTTTGAATTAAAGCAAACAACGCTGCCAGCATCCACAAAACCTTCTCTGGTCTTACTGGCATGAAAAATACCAGACCCATATGCAGGCAATGGGAAGGTACAGCATTCTTCAAGTTCCAACGTTCTTAGAAAGCTCGTGGTGTCCGTTTTGACACTGGGCCGTGAGAATATAACCCGGTTATTTCATCGGCGTTTCCTAAATCTGAAGTTAGCGGGAAAAAAAAAAGTAGCTACTCTTCCATTGTTTATGCCAAGCCCAATTGGAGACTATATATGGTAAAAGGTGATACTATTGGTCAGGTCTAAGCGACGTAAGGAAGTTTTGAAACATGGCTGACAAGAAATAAGTCTTTCTGAAAGTTTCGTGAATATTCCTGATGTGAGTCCGTTTTCTTTCAAGTTAATATCGACACCATCTGTTTCAGATACTCTTCCAGTCAATTTTGCTCGTTTAGGAGTGTAGTTAATTATTAATCCAGCCGGCAAGCATTCGAGACGTATACATCAAGCTTAAATTTGAACGTATGCCCGCATATTTTTATCCCTCTTTAAAGCATTGCACAGATTGGTAAGTGAACCGAATCGAATTGCCTGAATATACCACACCAGAATGTGTTGACTATCACATCAAATGCTTTCTGAGAGACTTTAAAATCAAGTTCACTGTTTCCTTTGAACAAACCTAGTCCTCTGAGCCATCTGGTATTTACTAAAAGATGTAAACCGTTCATGAAGGAAGGAGTCACACCTAAAATATATATTTGTTAATTAGACCTTTCACGTCAAAAATCAACATCCATTCCCAGTGCGAAGCCAAATGTTTCCATGTACGTCAAAATATTCGATCAAAGAAAAATAAACTATCGTGGAAGTACAGTGAGCTCTTTAAAGGCCTGGCATAAAGAGGAAACATGTTTCCATAAATGTCTACCGGGTGGCAAAACTGGTAGGAAACACGAGAAAATATGTAGCTCACCGAAATGGCTAAACGAGGAAACATGTTTCTGGAAACACCGCGGGTGAATGCGCACTTTCAAATTGGCCCTGACCTTGGGGAGTGGGGACGGGACTGGCCGGCAACATTTTTCTTGCACACTTGACGATCGCAACATGGCCGATGTTGAAGTCAATGTTGTGATTGCTGTGATTGTAGCCCTGTGGATGAATAAAAACAGAAAAAGCGAAATACAGGGCCGGGCAGATTGTGGCTGAGAAGAAGAAACGAGAGGGGGGCGTTTCGGACAATTGTAGGCGAATTGTCGGCGGAGGACACGGCCGCGTACAAGTCCAAATGTTGCCGAACAAATGTTGCCGATGGTTCAGTGCCGCGCGGAAACACAGAATGTTTCTACCGTGTGGCAGAAACATACTTTGTTTCTTGGAAACAAAAATTGACGTTGGAAACAATTTTGCCCGTACGACAAAACTGGGAAACATTGGGGGAACATACGCGCGCTACGCATGTTTCTGGAAACATGTTTCCACGTTTTGCCAGGCCTTTACACAAGAGAACAAAGGCAGCACACTCAGTTGCTCGTCCTTATCAGTCAAAACACCCGAGATAAGAGTCATCGTGTTAAAAAGCTCATTGACGAAAAAAATTTCCACCAGACCTTATAAAAGATCAAAGTTTGGTCACAAAGCAAAGGCGACGCACCCGATTGCTTGTTCTTCTTGGCCGTCGATAAAACCAGGAACATGGAACATTCCGGAACATTCCGGAACATCCCGGAACATTCCGAAACATCGCATAATTATAATAATTATGAGAAAAATATGTAAAATTACATTTTCAAAACTAAATAAACAAAAATAAACTGGTATCAGCTCGAAAATGAAAAGATGTTATTGGGGATAGGGGAGCCGGTAGTGGAGGGGTAGGAAGCGTTGGGTTTTAATTCAACTGACTGCAAGGAGTGCAGGCTCCTCTTCTTTGCCGCCAATTGCTTCACGTCGATTCACAGTACTCTGTTTTTCAACACAGACATGGACGATTCGGACGATGAATGCCAGGTAATTCATTGTGTCTTCTTTTTTGATCCCTGATTTCTTCAAGATCTGAGATGTTCGTTCTGGGCATCATACCGTTGCTTGTTAAGTCAGTAGCCATAGTTTTGTCACTGTTCGGTCTTCATGTTGCTATTTACCATCCCCAGTTTTCGCGCCGCTCCGCTAGGATCGTCTGACACTATGACCCACCAAGCCTTTCCGGAAGCCCGAGTAACAAGCAAGTTATTATTACCTAGTAGTAATCAAAGATTAGGGCAGCGCGTTCACTCGCACGCACGTACTTCGCATGTCTGGTCTACTCTGGTGGTGTTCGAATAGCTCGATAGAAAACTAAGTTTGATCGAATGCCAGATAACGATCTGCACGTGAAGTTGAACTAGCCATGAATAGATTATAGCCTGCAGTAAAAGTAATTTTAATTAATTAAGTATTGACTTGTACTGGACAAAAAAAATTTTCCAGTTTCAGATCGCCAACACTTGTGACAAATATTTCTTGAGACAATAAAGTTTTGACCAGCGACCCTGCAAGACAGCGCGCGCGTCACCAAATGTTTTAAATTTTGTGTTTGTATTTGTTTACACTGTCATAGGAGGTCGAGCAGTCCGAACTAGTTTAGACAAGAAACCCAATGCCGAAGAGTTTCTACTTGATTTCTATCTCATGGAGAAACTATTTCTTCATGAGAAATCGTGTATACGTATATCTTTGTAATGACGTAATGAATTGAATAAAGAAATCACACTCGTGTACCTGTATTTTTAGGTCTGATTAAGGAGTTCGAATGCCACCACCTTGGTTTTCTGTGAATAACGAAATCTGGGAATAAGGGACAGTCACGTGATTAAACTGACGGCGAACGACTGGAAGGAATGGATTACTCTTCTTAGTTGCTAGCCTTCACTACTCCTCCCCTACCGACTCCCCTATCCCCAATAATATCTTCTCATATTTCAAGCTGATACCAGTTTATTTTTGTTTATTTTAGTTTTAAAAATTTAATTTTAAATATTTTTCGCATAATTATGGTAATTATCCGATGTTCCGGAATGTTCCGGAATGTTCCATGTTCCTGGTTTTATCGACGGCCCTTTTCGAAATGGTTGCCTCGCACTTTATCGAAGTCTCTGAAGAAGAAATGAATATAATGAAAGATAACGCTATTCTGAGAAACGCCAAACATGCTAAGTAAGATGTGAATTACAAAGAACTAGACGCTTTGCTGCGTGTACCCAGGCAGTCGTTATACTGAGAAGCAATAGCTATATTGCAATTGAGCTAAATGTTCTGCATTTGAAGTTGTACGAAATTCAATCGAATTGATGTGCTTATTCTGGTGACCGTCGAGGCGAAAATCGTTTTCCTCGGTTTTCTCGAAGTCAAAGCGCTTCGAGCTCCAAAAAACTATATCACGTTTCATATCTACCTAAGGACTATTTGTGGACGAAAAGAGAGAAAAATCGATTTTTCGACTTCTGCCATGCTATGTTTGTGAATTAGAAAAATTTACTCTTAACTGTGTGCTAATAGTGTAAAAATCACGAATGCCGTTCTCTGATTGGCTACGCTACTCGCTATCTATACTGTTGTAGATATATAGTGAGTAGCGTAGAAGTGGGCCCTTGTAAACAAACTGGCGGCCGCTTCTTTGCGTTTTCGAATTGTCTAGGAAGATGATTTAGATAAAGTTATGAACGACTTGTAGACTTATACTGAAACAATTAGATTATTCGCTCTCGATTTCTATCGCGTGATAGTTCACAATCTAATTGTTAGAGTATCAAAATTCCCCAGAACTGTTCACGAAAGCACTTTACCAATCACCATGACTCAGTCGTGGCTCTGGGTTCCTAGAACTTGACTCTCCTGCAATTTGGAATTATCACAGCTATTTATCTTTGCTTTTGCAGTATTACGGCTAATCCAGTAGCAAAAGCTGCTAACAACACAACCGATCTCCAACTCGCTTTGAACACGGCTCAGCTCGGACGAACATTTCAGGACAGAAGTCATGTATTCATTTTGAAACCTCGAAATCAACTGCCTCTGAAATATCAGCATGCCAACATCTACTACATTGGAGGAATGGGAAAGAGAGGAAACGTCGTGCAGACTTACCCGGCCATGGAATATCGCTTCACTCCTGAACGTATTACAGTTACGACAGAGGATGTGTTGCGTTTTGTATGGTCAGGTGAGAAAAAAGAATTACATGTAGAATGTAGTTTCAACTACTGATTACCGTTTAAGCTTTATTCTCATTCCTTCCCTCTCTTTCAAGCCCCTTTGTTTTAAGATCCCATTCAAAACTCTGTGTACTTGGTAAAATGCAAATTTTAGTATGCTTGCCCCTCTCTTAGTTCCAAAATCAGTCGATATTTCGTAAGCTAAGAGCTCATTGTCATTCCGTGTACTCACTCACAGTGTGTGGCTTGGTTGTCAATTAATTAGCCTTTGTAAGAAAGGAATTGTTCCCACTTATCCGGTACTTCTCAAGATTATTTGAATTTTTGAACAACTTATGAACTTGCAAACGATTATTTTCAAGTTCCAAGAAATATAACACTTACAGTTTTACTGTAATTTCATTTTTTAGGTTCCAACAACAATCCGTCACACTATGATGGACAAGGAGCACAAAGTAAGAATCCCGGGAGGTTAGCGGGGAAGGGACTCGCATATAAAATAGGTCCGCAATGCTTACTTGTGAGCTTATGCTTAGTTTTATTCCATTCGGTTGAAGTTTGTTTTTAAAAGTCAGTATCTGGGAGTTTAATTGCTATAAGTGGGAAGGCAATCACTGCAAAGATAAAGGTGTTACTTTGAAACTGGAGACATTGTACTTGTGGTAGAAAACTTGTGGCCCCTTGGTCATTTCCTCGAAGTAAAACCAAACAAGAGAGACAGGCTTGTAAGGAGAGTCAGGCTGAAAACCAAGTCCGCGGTCCTTGAACGTCCCATCGACAAAATCGTTCTTCTAGAGACTCCTAGACTCCGCGCGAGCAGCTAAACATTGTTAATCTTGATGTCCTCAATAGACTGCGAGCAGTCTCTCTTTTGCTCGGAAGTCCGTGGGGAAGAACGGCGAAGCCGCAAGCCGCGAGTAGCGCGGGGGCTCTCGTTCTTCTTTGCGTTCTTCCTTACGGATTTTCCAGCAAAAGAGAGACAGAGACTGCTCGCAGTCTATGTCCTCAACCAAGAAGTTTGCTTGTAACGTCAGAGAACAGTTGTTTCTTTATTGACTTGATTGTGATGAACCATTTCGAATGGATTTAGTGACAATGTGTTACTCAAGTTTTTCCGTTTGAATCACTCAACTAAGTTAAAACGCTTTAAGTTCGCATTAAGGAGCTGGTAGGTAGGATGACATTTTCCCTACGTGCGTTACACTTGATTTAAAATTTAACTCGTCGATCACTAACATAAACATATAAACATAAAACGTTTATTTTAACACGATAAGAATCAAAGCTACAAAGCTTCTGGGGTCATGTATACTACTACATCAAAATACGTTAATTAATTCATGTGATTCGTTGCGTAAGATATTTGTTCAGTATGTATTATATCAAGCAGCAATCGTGTCAATTGCATCGAGTTTCAGTTAAGTTCATCAGTTTCTTCAATCTACCAGTTCACATCAATAGGAGGAAATATATGTAAGTTGTTTGTCTTTATCTTTTTGAATCTGTTTTTCGCCTTTTTGCGTTTGACGAAGTGGAACGCAAACCTAATTTTGACCTGTGGCTTTTCAGAGTTGGTTTCCCTGTGCACGGTTCTAGGCTGAAAAAACCACATTCCTGTAAGGACACTAAAATGGCCACCCCGCTTGATTTTTGCAGGGGCATGTCACGGCCAGTAAACTGGTACCGTTTAATACTAAGACATGTGATAAGACATGTGACGAACATGTGAGTATGTGAGCAGGCCATCTGAGCTCGTCTTTCCGATGGATCCTTTTTTGACTTCTTTCTGTTCAGTCGCCGTACGCCTCGCTATTATGTGCTCTCAGCGTTAGATTTTGGCGAATTTAAACGCTTCGATGGCAGCATTTATCGCAATCTGAGGAAATTGTCCTCGTTTATTACACGACTTGGCTTTGGGATGACAACCGTGGGAACAGCTACATTTTGATTGTCGCGACAGATAGCTCAGTCTTTATCCGGTCGAAATTTTATTGTTTGGAATCGGTGGAAAAGTACTCTGAAGGTAAGATCCATAAGAATACTTTATTCATCAGGGGAAATACTCAAATTAGTCGCGAAAAGAGCACGCGACTGCAAATGCTAGCTTAGAATAATGTGCGTAATTTAAATATTCTATGAAACTTGAGAGACTACAGAAACTGACAGCGTCACGCAACGTATCAACAAATCGTGACCTCTTCACTAGCATGGACTTTGACACTATGCATATCTGACTGTAAAACCTCGGTTGCTGCTGAAAAATGTTGATTTTTAGCAGTAGACAAAGGTTGAAAGTCAGCTAGTGAAATCATTTATTTACGATATATAATTATATATTAAAGTGAGAGCGTCGAACGCACTCTCATAATCTCTGATTACTACTAGTCTTAGAATTATTGTAGCCTATTGCTCTTTAGTCGAACACCACATGATTCAACCAGATAGGTTCTAGAATTACCTCTAAATCAAAGTGAGCAATTCGTTTTCAAATCACCTCTCGGTCTGATGTGTACATTAATTCGAAGGTAACCACCGCTCAAGTTTACCAAGGCTCAACTGAAAGGAAATTATGGCCACTAATTCGAGTGAAGAATCAACCACGCGCGATCAAGACAGGCGACCTACATGCAACATGACCCGGGACAACGAAGGAATTCGACACATAAAATCCCTTGAACTTTGCACAGCGAAAGCAACCATTGCCAAGTAGATCAAAGAAGTTACGGAATACATTTCTTTTTCTCGAAAAAAGAATTCTATGAGACACATATGCATGACTATTATGTCAAAATCCGTGATTTACACCCCTAAGATAGATGACGACCATCCCCGTCCTTTCAGCATGTGACCCTCCCCTCCCCTCCCCCGCACACCGCACCCCGCACCCCGGGATATTGCAAATAACTATTAATACAGTATTGTGTTTGTGCAGCTATCAAAATAATGGGTGTTTCCTCTGTGGAAAAGTTCGCTGTCCCTTGCAAAATCGAAAGAGTAATCTAAGAAAGAGAGGAAAAAAGAACGCTAATATACAATTTGAAATTGGTTGATGTTCGTTTCAGGTACTGATCGCACCAACGTTTGTTGGGTAAAGGAAGGATGCAGCTATCTCAAACCAAAAACATGCTCCAGCCTCCCTCTCGAAGTGGTCGACCGTGTTGATGAATTCGATGCTCACAAGTTGAATCTTCATCTCAACACGGGATGTTTCACGGGGCAAGCGCAAAATCACGGTCAGGCTCTTCAGAGTCAACTGGACAACGCCCCAGCCTCCTGCAACCCGCCGTGTTTCCGCATCACGAAGCCTGGGGAGTACTGCTATATGAGTACACGCAACAACAACTTCTCCAACCGACGTCACATCGGCAAGATCACTGTTACCGAGGCTGCCAAGTGATCTGCATGTCTGCGCAGTTGAAATCATTTATTTCTATATGGTTTTAAGCTGTGGGATTATTGCTGTTAAACTAATACAAGCCTAAGGAATCTTGTTTGTAGTACTCTGCATGTCTGAGTTTAAATCGTTCATTACTTGAGGGGGTATGTAGTATAGCGTATAGGGTATAGGATAGTGGGGTTATTCCTATATATAAGACTAATACAAGCCTGAGAAATCTTGTTTGTAGTACTCCGCATTTATGCAGTTGAAATCGTTCATTGCTTGAGGGTGTATGTAGTATACAGTGTTTAACTGTGGGTTGCCGCTATTAAGTGAAAACAAGCCTAAGGAAACTTGTACTTTTTATCGATTGGGGAATAAAGAAAACTTGCGGGATATTAAGTTTGTGTGTTTTCTTTCAACAAATATTTTTCCTTTTAGCGACATTGCCGTTGTCGTATCCTTTAGTTAATGTATCACCTATTTTTCCTCTGACATTTGCAAGATTGCCTCGATCAGATAATCACTGTGAGCAAACAGTGATCTCCTATAGTGACGCACAAAATAATGAATTGATATTTTCTTTCCTCTCCGACTTGAAGTATAGGACTCTCTCTGGCGCTGCTCTAGCTTGCGTAGCTTGGGGGTTTAAGCAATTTGAGCGCTTGCACAAAGCGGGGAAGCCGCGAAAACGAGTGGCGAGGCCGTGAGGAGCCTGGGGGAGAGACAAATGTGCATTTAACTCCAGTCTTATTCCTTGAGTCCTCGTTCCCCTTCACCAGCGGTCGGACAGTGAGTGCACTCAGAAAGTCATTTTTTCTTACAAGTTCAGACATTTGAATATCAAGAATGCAGGAAAAGCATTTTCAACAAGAACTACATTCTATTTAACAAATAGATTTCATGTTGCCGTGCGTCTGTTCAGTAGTAGATCACAGATGACGTCAAAATGTGGTAAGAACAAATAAGTGGCACACGAGGCGATAGCCGAGTGTGTCACTGATGTTCTTACCACATTTTGACGTCTTCTGTGATGTATTACTGAACAGACGCACGGCAGCATGGAATCTGTTTGTTTTATATAATAAAGAAACAGCAGAAAAGCCCTTTTTGTTTTAAAATCTTTCAACATAACTCGAGAGCCGGCCCTTGCCCACTTTGGCGAACACGAAATAAAACCATTTGACGTAATCTATTGGCTACACAAAAAGAAGCAATCTCATTGGTTGCTATGCGCAGCAAAGAATTGTGATTGGTCCAGGAAAATCACGCCACTGTCAAACTTGAGTCAAAATCGCTTCTCGTGGATTGAAAACTTACAGCGACAGCAGAGTTGAACTGCGAAATCTACAAATCTTAAAGAAAATGCTGAAAAGTCAAGTCAGTTTTTGTCATCAGAGCAGCCCTGTAAGCCGAAAAGCTTGGATGTTGTCTTGAATATTGCAGGAGTTGAAAAAATACGCTCGAAAAACTTGCGGTCGCGATCAACATTGGAGGCCATTCGATTCGAGTTTTGAATGAAAGGAGCGTCAGTGACGGTGGAAATTTGTGTCCCCTGTGGTTGGTGATTCTCAAATCAGTTTGATAGAGTGTCGGAGACACCTTATAAGTGGGATACAGTTGGCCGTGAGCGGTAGTGAGTTCTCCTTTTCTCGCTACTGTGCCCTAAAACGGACTGGAACATTCGCGTCGGAAAACAAGGTTAAACTTACTTATGTGTTTATTTATACTGATGATGTTTTGATGTTTAATTCCTGGAATCAAACTGTCTCAGAAATCATTTTGAGACTGACAAAAGTTGAATTTTTTAAATAAATTAATGACATAAACATTTTGTATATTGGTTTTGTTAAATTCGAGGCGAGGCAATGGTTTCTTACCTTAAAGTAATTTCAAGACCAATGTTATGTTTGGTTTATAGTCTCGCTCCACTGCCGACTGACACTGCTCGAGTATTTTTTCTGAGTCATTTTCTAGAAAAGAAAGGGCTTTTTCTTTCTTCTTCCACACTCGTACCTGTCCAATGCCTCGTCAAGACTCTTTCGTACCTTATCTTTCCCCAGTCACGTAAAATATTATGTTAATTCTCAAAACTTTCCGCCATTTTAAAATACGGAGGGAAAAATTTTGTAATGATTACCTCAATCATGGGTCTGTCCTCTAACAGATCATAGGCGAGAACCAATCAAAATGCGAGAATAACTTGGGTTATTATATAATCTGTCATTTACAATTCTTGCATCTTCTTTCTTTCCACATCAGCCATCCGTTTTCCATGGCCCAGAAATAACCATGCACAAGGACGCGCTACACCACGGAGACTGGGAACACCGCGATATTCATAATGTCTACGGCTTCTACCAGCACATGGCTACGTACACAGCGCGAACGAGTGTATATCACGGTGCTGACAAGTTAGGTAGTGCATCTGAGGGAATGAAATCTCTAGTTTAAGAGCTATTCGTTATCTAAGCAGTAAATGTTGCGAATGATTTGTTGCGCTTGTGCAAACTAAGTGTTTTGTAAGTCATTAGGTTCCAGGTCCCATCTCGACGGGTGTTAACACAGCGGACTGGGGACACCTGAAAGCTTCTCTTCCCATGATTCTCACGCTGAATCTGGTCGGGTTACCGTTTTCTGGAGGCGAGGTGCTTTTTAATCAATTTGAGAGAATGCTTGCCTTTTGATGGTAATACAGGAAAATAGTAAGATTGCTTCTCATACAGCACCAGGAACTGCAATAATCTAGAACCTTATTACGCATGCGAGTTGAAACATTCGTTAATTCACCTGGGCTGGGTTGTTCAAAGGTTAGATAACTCCACCCATAAAGCAAACGGCTCTCCAGTGGATAACGTTATTTGCCTGTTAATGGAGAGCATTACCATCCACTCCTTGGACCTAAAATCGAGTGAACCTGTAAGGAAATGAATTGCGTGAAATAATTGCAACACAGAGAATACTTAACAATTATTCCATGAGCGCGCGTTGGATATGAGACGGTAAATAGCCAACGAGGCCCGTAGGGCCGAGTTGGCTATAACCAATCAAATATCCAACAAGCGCGAATGGAATAATTGTTTTATTAAATTCGGTGAGTCTGTATACTTGGAAATTATAGCTTTACTTTATTAAATTTTAATTTTACTAAGCGACCGGAAGTCGATGTGGCAAAAACAACAGCAAGTGGGAAATCACATGACATGCGCGTCGTTTGTAAAATTAGTTGAATGAAAAATTTGAAAGCGAAGCAAGCGAATTTGCAATCAAATAGAATTCAAGGAACATCTACCACATGAAGGAGATATAACCTTGGTCAGAAAATTTGAAAAGCGCTCAAGTTCGAGTCATGGAGAAGAGCCGAATACTTGTGCACTTGCACATTGCCGTTGTAATAATGCTGAGGAAAACTTTGATCGCCATGTGACACAGACGTTGTGCCAAAATTATGCTCGACAAGACCTCTTTCAGGATTTCCTTGCTTTGAAATACTAGGGACTTCGAGCTGTCTGTGTGGAGCTCATTGTTGGCCAGATTCAGAGTCAGGGACAGAAACTATCCGAGCGTCAGATTCATCTTCAGAATATCCGAGGCCACCCTGATGGTTTTTCGTGGCTGGTAAAGAACCGGGCTTACTTCGGTTCAGCTCAAAACACTCAACTCCTTGAGGTGTTTTTCGCAAGGACAGAATTGTTGGCGCTAGCTGTCGTTGATTCTCTCGTCCTCGTGGCCAAAAAGAGACCGAGATAAAACTAGGTCGTCCTCTGTAGCTGTGCGGGATTTTGACTCTCGACCGATCCGAGTTCGCTTAAGTCGAACAGTTTCCTCATCTGCTCATTGGAAATGAGCAATGATACCTGTTTTCCTGAGGCCTTTTACAAATGCTCAAATAATTCATTTGCCTGGTCAGAGATAGTGGTAAACGGTTTGTTGTGCGGCGGCGTGCGAAGGAAATGATCAATGGTGGCTCTTCTGGATTTCGTGGATGAAGTTTTGTAATACGTGCCATCTTTCTTCCTCGCAGAAGTGTAAAAACACTTCAAACAAACATTCAGTTCTTCTTTTGACATTTCTTATATCGGTTTGGAAAATTTGATGCCGCCAGGACTAGTAAGCCATTCTGTTAAGGTAAACATTGTTTTTGTTACGTAAACTTCATGAATGCGTAAAATCTCGACGGTCATATTTTAATTTTGCAACTTTTAAGGGGACCGTCAGATAATCTAATCTCGAAGTTTGTGGCTTTTTTGTTGTTACTGAGGCGGCATTGTCCATAATTTCCTGTATTTCTTCTGTAGATAGCGTACTATCAGCTTTCGTTACAACCGAGTCACTAAACTAAGCAAAGGGCACGACTCGCTTTCCATCCACACTGAGATTTATACCGATAAAAATAAATAAAACAGTAGGATCTTTATTGACAAAAAGTTAAACTAACTTTAGTGCAGTCAGTCTAAACCTGAATCGAGCTAAGAATGTCAAGACTTAACTGAGCGTACAATATAGACTGTAGCTAAAATGTTCACTGTTCAGGTCATACGTTTCTTTACCCAATGTGCAGGTTGATAACATAGTCCTTGGTCCTTTTTCCCAGCTTCTTTTTTACGTCTTCACGGACTTGGGCATATACATCTTCGTCCAAGGTAATTGCTTGAGCGGACTTGAACAAATGTACGTCGTTCTTCTTCATATTTTCGAAAAGGTAATTGCGTACAATTTTATTGGACTTGAAATGGGAACGGAGGAGGAAGGCGCTGATTTGGTGATTCTTGTTAAATGTGCATGCCAAAATTTGGAAGTTGCCGTCCTTCAACGACGAGCTGTTGGAACTGAACAAAGTCAGACCTTCTTGAGATTCCGCGAGCCTGTCGAAGGTACGCTTCAAAACCATCATAGAGTGTTGTTCCAACTCGGCGTTGTTGAAAATCTCAACTACAGCATCGAAGATCTTACACACATCTGGAAAAGCTAGGTATTCAGAAAATAGTTCAGAGCTTTGAACGCGCCACCCAATGTCTGCCATCACCCTTGTCGTGAAATTTGTACCACTCAGTGGAGTCGGTGAAGCGGTCGTATTTTTTGTTTGCCGCTAACTGCGCCAGCAAGGTGGATTCTAGGACATCATCTCTCTGTTGAAGTTGAACGTTTGAATTAAAGCAAACAACGCTGCCAGTATCCACAAAACCTTCTCTGGTCTCACTGGCATGAAAAATACCAGACCCATATGCAGGCGATGGGAAGGCATAGCATTCTTCAAGTTCCAACGTTTTTAGAAAGCTCGTGGTGTCCATTTTGAGACTGGACCGTGAGTATAGAAGCCGGTTATTTGACTGGCGTTTTCTTAATCTGACGTTAGCGGCGGCGTCGACAAAATCTGAATCGGACCGGACCGGACCGGATCACGGACCGGATCACGGACCGGATCACAGAAAAAAAAAAAACAAGTTTCCACAAAGCAATCCGCAGAAAAATCAAATCGTTTATAAGATAATAATAAATAAAAAAAATAAAAGCGGAAAACTAAAATATGTTAAATGAAAATAAGAATTCCGAATTTGACGCAATGACATGTTAACTACAGAGAATGACAAGAGGTCATTTAAAAAGCGACATAAGCGCCTAATTTACGACGAATTTAAATTGTAATGAACAGGCAGATGTAGTGATATTTGAACGTTAGTTGGCTCGAAGCTTGCGTGAACCTCCTATTCTCGTTTTTGGAATTGTTGTTAGTATCAGTAGCTAATTCTTAGCTACATTATCGTGTCAGATGTGAGCGCTACAGTTGGCGTTACAGTTAATGAGAAACTTACGTACGAAAGTTTAAGGACATGACTTGCTTTAAAGGAGCTACGTCACGATTTGCGCATCTTGAAAAAACTAGCCTAGTTTTTCAAGTTCGTCATTTGTAGTCCTCGTTAATCTTTGCCATCCTTAACGATCCTCATTCCGTTTTGATTTGTTCTTGCCTCTTAAGTGTTTTCTATCCTAGAACACGATCATTTTAAGGGCCCATTAACCGATTTATGCGCGCGCTCGCGCGCGTTGCTAAGGAGGTGAAATTTCACTTCCGGTTACTTACGTCAGCCTAAGCGCGGAAAATAAAAACAACTTATTAACTTGCAAATTCGCTTACATTTTTCATGTTTTTCTTTGTGTTTCACAAAATGCAAAGTAAAAAAAGTACAAGCAAAGACAAAATAAGAGAAAGACAGAAAAACAAGAGCAATAGAAAGAGAAAAACTAACTCCGTGTGGTTTTGTTTGATCTTACCGAAAGTCGCTGGTAGTGTAAATTGCGCACGCGCTGATAGGGTAACTTCCAAAATATATCGGGCGCACTTCCGGTTTCTTTAAATGCTAAAGGAAACGCGGTTTTTCATTAAATCCAGCCTTTTTGGACGGATTTCGACTAAAGCCAACGTTGGAAACATAGCTATGCATTCCTTCTTCGAAATCATGCTTTTTCAGAAAATTACGAATGTTTTTATTTTTGAAATTCTCTCAAAATCTGACCTTTTAGAAATGAAACAAAATCTATGCATAGCGTAATGAAGATTTAAATAAAAATATTAAATCAATGAAAAGATCCCGATAATGTAATTTGCCTGGAAGCCTTTGCGTTTTTTCAGTATTAGTCACATGACCATGGGCGTGGCCTGATGACGTCATCACTAGTGTTGCTGATCATGAAAAAGTTAAAACACATGAAATAACTCTAAACTAACTAAAAATGATGAGGTTATATGAGAATAAATTTTCCTTAGCAACGGCTCGAAAAGATCGGTTAATCGGCCCTTAACGTTTTTAAAGCCAATAATTCTATTTAAGGCTAGCTCTTTACGACCCTAAAAATGACACTAAAAATCGTGACGTAACTCCTAAAATGTTGTTTATTCTCGGGTTACGTTATCGCTCAGACTATCGATGTCTCACGGTTATTCCTAGAATTTTTTGTAAAACAACTATATTTCTTTGAAATACATATGGTTTGTTTCGTTTTATTCCAGTGCGAAATATCGTGTTTCAACCTCACATATTGTAAAAGTATAGACTTGTCTCAAAAACGAAAACTGTTGGAAATCATCAGATGTTTAATTTGTTTAGTGTGTTTTTAGTTTTTGTGTTTCGATTCATACGTTCGTCATATTATTACCATGCTGACTCGTTTTATGACAGTTTACCTTTGATATTATAAAGGAATAAAGGAATATCGAACCTGAATTAAATAAAACGTTCTGCTCACAGTAGTCGCTCTAGTGTAATTTGCTCAGCAAAATTTTGAATTTTTAATCTTGAATTCTGAATTTTGAATTTTTTTTCCTTGATCCGATCCGTGATCCGATCCGTGATCCGATCCGTGATCCGTTCCGTGATCCCGTCCAGTCCGATCCGACAAGACTCTCCCGATTGGGGGATATGACGAAAAGAGCTGGAAAATGGCCTGTAATTAGCTAATGATGAGATCATCCCGCTGTCCAAATTTGCTGAGAATCAAAAGTAACGCCAATTTTCTGTCACGTTTTCAATCTGTGGTCACTGGAGTGACCAAAATCGGTACATCGGAAGGGATAGAGTTTTAAATTAATTAATTAAGCGCTTATAACTCAAAAACGGGCTAGGTGACCCTCATTTTCTATTATGGAATTGTGACAAGCTTGATAAGATGCAACTTTTTGCAAAGTTTAAAAAAAATTCTGTGAAGTGGGTTCTAAGCTTTTTACCCAGGTAGTGAGGCCTGGGTTTGAATTTTGGCTCCGTGTTTTTTTTTGTGTGTGTGTTTTTTTGTTTTTGTTTTTTTTCTCCACGTTCAGTCACAAATCGCCGTCTGGTCTCTAAAGCGCATGCGCCACCTGTGCATGCGTACAGCACATGGAATTTACAGAGGTTGTCGTCGAGAAAAGTTAGCACGGATTCCATGATTTCTAAGGCGATGAAATCACATACAAACAAACACACCGTTCAAGGTAGACCAACACTAAAGGACGTTAAGCGTTTTCGAACGGGTCGCTGCAAGCCTTACGAGAGATCAATTTACGAGCGAACATTTTGAGTGAATCATGAATCATGTTATACCAAAGGAGCCATCAACCGGGGCTATCAACTCTTCAACTTGATAAAAAGCATCATCAGAAGCGTCTTCGTATTTTTAGACGTGATCGTGAACCAAGCAGAATCCCAGCACGAGCTCAAGAACGTCTGAGCAACAAGAGCAGAAAGGTTAGAGAATTTGTTTACGGATTCATCTATACGAGTACACCTAAGTAAAATGCTCTGAGAAACTTCGTAAAACATAGTTAAGATAAAATCTCGAACTAAACGATATTCTCTCGTTATTTGCTTGTAACAGAGTTATGTGTCTTAATAAGAGTGAAACTCATGTAGCGAATTATTGTACATTTAAGCTGAAACAAACTAATGTATGTTGACCCCAGCAAAACAATTCTTGGCTTGCACTGTTACGCAATCCTGACGCAATAAAAAAGTTATTCGAAAACCATTTAGTGGATAAAATCAAGAGATTGTGATGTTATAGGAGATTAATAAAGATGACACTCCTCGAATTTTTAAGTCTGTGCGTTTTCCCAAGCTCAGATATTCGTCGAAATATTTTGCAGAAATTTACAGAGACCAGTATGGAACCGCCATGTTGGTGTACCTCCGCGGTACGCCTACACTGCGGCCGGAAAATATTGTAAACATCTGGAACTTACTTTGGCTATCTAGGCGACTGATTATCTGTACTGAACAAACAGACATTTACATAAGCACTTTTCCTAATACTTCTCCTAAAACTTCTAAATGGGCTAAAAAACCGCGTTCGTAGGTCTATGTCACGCATCACCATAACTATGAAATTCAAAATGTCTCGCTTGCTTGAGAAAAGCAAATAACAACGACAAAGGCTAAGGAAAATAGACTGAAACGTTTATAGGTTGATATAGAGACCTTGACTCATTTCACACCCTAAAGACTTGCAAAGGAGTAATAAGCTATTAATCGATTCCAACAAATGCAATCAAAAGCAGAATAGCTTAAGCACATCAATTCGATTGAATTTAGTACAACTTCAAATGCAGAACATTTAGCTCAATTGCAATATAGCTATTGCTTCTCAGTATAACGACTGCCTGGGTACACGCAGCAAAGCGTCTAGTTCTTCGTAATTCACATCTTACTTTTGAAAAGTGTCTCTCCGAACTTCGTAGCATGTTTGGCGTTTCTCGGAATAGCGTTATCTTTCATTATATTCATTTCTTCTTCAGAGACTTCGACAAAGTGCGAGGCAACCATTTCGAAAAGGGCCGTCGATAAAACCAGGAACATGGAACATTCCGGAACATCCCAGTACATCGAATAATTACCATAATTATGCGAAAAATATGTAAAATTAAATTTTAAAAACTAAAATAAACAAAAATAAACTGGTATCAGCTTGAAATATGAGAAGATATTATTGGGGATAGGGGAGTCGGTAGCAGAGGGG